>NW_009697337.1:0-1334 GCF_000703405.1 Apaloderma vittatum | reverse complement strand
CGGTTCAGATGGGGCAATGAAAAGCATAACGAATTGGGAAAATTTTACCACTTTTAGCTAGCAACGCAAGATTTGCTTTCAAGACTGTCACAGGATAAAAATAAAATAACGCATGTAGCTTATGATTAAAGACACTTCACTTACCTTGTTACGGAAAACTGGCAATCTGCTATTTTGAAACATAACTTTTGGATCATCATAGTGAAACTGTGCTGCCAATATTAGTCAAGCTGTCAGATTAACAGGGGCTCCTTATTTCATTATTGTCTCTTCATTAGTATTGTATTGATTGACTTTAAAGTATTGGAAAAGAGCCAATGTTAAGGTCTAATTTCTATTTAGTGGTATAATGAAGTAATAAATACAATTGGATTTAGCCCAAGAGTTTCCTCCCCTTCTAACTAAATGCTTTTTAATATCTTTTTGTAGCTTCAATGTTAATACAAAAATAACTATTAGCTGCATGATTTATTTTTTTAAGAAAAAAAAGGTATCCAAAATCAGCCCTTGTTATTTCCAGAAGAATTATTGTGGTAGCTAGCTAAGCAGAACAAAATCATTTATTCAACTTGGTCATGAACATTAGCTGGAATTTGTTCTGTGAGAAAAACTTAAACAAATAAAGATAAGGGCACTTCCTTTACTCCATGCATCCAGCTTGTTTGTTCCACTTAAACACATTACTGCTTGTAGTGTTTTCTGCACATAATAATAATGCCAGGTATTATGTAGTAGCCAGATGAAATCTGTTTTTAATAAAGAAAATGCAGAACAAGTAGGAAGAGGCTTTTCTCGTTCAGTATTAAAAGCACTGGTCCGAATCCAGCACTTATATGAGGGAATGAACATCTGCCTTGGTAATGTCTTTGAATGAGACCTGATAGCAAAGAAAGAAATTAACTCGAAGAAATAAATTCGTCTTGATAGGGCTGATATTTCTATCTGTAATGCTTTTCCTGAGGTTAATTTACATTCAAGGTCTTTAAATATAAGTTTCAAATTTTAAGCAAGTAAGCATTGGAAGTGTGTAAAATCTTCACAGATAAAAGTTTATAAAGCTGCAGCTTTTAAGTTGCTAATGGCTTGTTTCACCTAGTAGTTTTCAACAGCAAATCCTAAAGCAGTAATTAAATCTGTAGGCGAACTTCAGTCCAAATTTAGGGCACCTACAAGGGTTCTTCTCTGTTTCTTAAAGTGTTGTGCTACAAATTCACACTGTATTATAACAATATTCTGAAGATTGATTTTTAAAATAAATACATTTTTATATTAATTATGTGTATATATATAATATATATAAATACATATATATATATATATATTGTATTTATATA
>NW_009697336.1:60595-88750 GCF_000703405.1 Apaloderma vittatum | reverse complement strand
ACTGTGCATGTCTGTATGTCATAGGTAAAAGTAACATATAATCATAGTGATTTTGCAATCAAAAGTAGGACTTGTCTGAGGGCCAGATTTATTCGATTTTTAAAGAAGCCAAGGATGATTTCTTAGAAGTACTAAAAAGCTTAATTGGGCTGTGATGAAGGCATAAAAAGTCTTTTCATCCAGTTTTATAACAGCAGCTCCTAGCAACCAAGCTCGCACTTCTACCTGTCAAGGCCCAGATACAGGATGCAATCTGTGATAAAACTCATCATATCCAAGCAGGAAATTGTAAAATTATGGGCAATTCACTTCCTCTGTGTAAATAGCCCTATTTCCAGCAGCTGTAATTTTGAACTGCAGAATGACAGCATGCCAAGTTTGTGTCAATCATGGGTAATTTTGGCATTAAATAAGTAACAAGGGCCCTAAAGACAAGTGTAGTCTAAAAGCTTAACATGGTTTCGATTTTAAATGTTAAGTCATCCAATATTTTGTTAGTGAAAAACTTCAACGGTATTCTGAAGGAGCTCTCTATAAAGTATTTTTTTGTGATATGCCTTCCTAATGAAAGTCACGCCAGAATTATGAGGCTTTGTATTGTCTTTCTAATCTTAAATTCATACAACCCAATATAAAAATATTTGTTAGCTAATATGTGATAGAGAGGATCAGTAGTAAATCTTCCCAGTTCAACAACAGAAATGGATATGCACTACTCTATTTCAAAGTATTATGCCATTGCAACTTTTCACACCAGTTGAATTCTGTGCCAGCTGCCCCAATTTTATTAATCACCTCTGACACCCTCACAATACCTAACACCATTGTCCCTTCCACCTCACATATTATCAGGGGAATCTCACAGGATTTACCCTGTTACTCTTCTGTCCTCGTCCTCTTTCATCCCAGATCACAAAGCAGGGACACGCTTATCTGCTCCTTTGACCAGTCCAGTAACACATCCCCTGATGTCCTTTGATGCAAATTTCTTGCCCAGGCTAAGTCTCCAACTTTCCTCTTACACCAAAAGGCCACATTACTTTTCCTTGCCTCAAACAAAGAAATAACCAAAGAGAAAAAAAAGCAACCCACAGCCTTCCCACTACTTGCCTATCTGTGCCTTTCCCTTGCTACTTGGCCGTGCTAACAATTCAATGTGCTGTTTTATAAGCTGAAGGTCTTTCAGAAGTTCCCTCCCACACTCACTCCCCCTCAGTAAATGCTACCCTGCGATTCTTCAGGCTTGGAGCAGTAAGGTTCTCTCCACAATTTACACCACAACACACACTCCTGGTTCATAAACTTGTGAGATTTCCCATCTTTGAGACATGACTCCCCTATGAAATTTGTTTACAGCAGGACGAAAAACTACTGTTAGGCTGACAGGCAGAGACACAGACTGATTGCAAAATCCTGTTTTCCTCCAGAACAGCAACCAAAGATAACTGCAGGTATCTGCCAAAAAGCAAGTTACAAGTATATTTAGGAATAAAAATACGTTCAGCTAAAATGTTAAATCAGAATCATAGAAGGGCCTTGACTGGAAGGGACCTCAGAGATCATTTAATCCAACCTCCCTGTTGTGGGCCAGCGACACCACGTGTCAACTAGTAGATCGGGCAACACATGGGGACCGAACAGGAATCGAACCCGGGACCTCGGTGTTCTCAACACCACGCTCAACCCACTGAGCTAACGCGCTGGTATACTCTACTTTTAAATGTAATTGTACCATGGCTTCTTAACACCTACAAGTTAAAACCACACTCGTTCCGCTATACATTTTCTACTGCTTCAGTACTGCTTAAACGGACAGGATTTAATTTAAAATTGTTTTACCTTTTAGCTTGAAACAATGCATTAAAAATAGAAAGTAGAGAAACACATAGCACGTCATTTTGGCTTGTGCGCATGTGTATCCAAATCAAACTTGTAAGTGACCTTCACACAAGCATCTAACCTTGCATTAAATGACACTAAATACAATCTAAAACATTATTTGGCTTTTTTTCTTTTAACAATGCATTAAGCAACATGAAAACAGTCATCGGTAACCTCAACTATACTTTACACAATGCAAATAGTGTTGAACATGTCAATTTTGTGTTTGTACACTTAATGACTAAATATAAACTGAATAAGTACTTTTTGGTCTCAGCACAGTTTAAGGTATACATTTCAAAACACCATGATGATTTCTAAGACTAAGGATAAAACATCAGAAGCCAGATTTTCAACTGAAGGACACCACTAGATTTGGTGCAGCAGGGCCTGGGATAAAGAGAGACAATATTTGCAAAATGCCTCATAAAAGTTCTTTTCAGTTTTGGTTACTTTCTTTTGAAACCTGTTTTCCCTAACGTTGCAGAAGCATGCACATTGCATCATTTTCAGTTTTACGTCATGTCTGAAGGCAATTTCTGCTTTGATTGAAAATGGAACTTTACTTTTCTGTTAGCAAGTACCATGAAAACTCTGACAGGACTCAATATGCGTACAATTAAATTTATTAAAAGGCTTGTCATGTACACTGCATGGATAAAGCCAGCCTTGCAGCTCCACAGCACAAACCACCTTGCAGTGCCTTCTGCAGCTTCTTCCTGCCCGTGCAGTGTATTTCGTCCCCTTTGGTTACTACCATTGTGCTTACAAATTTATGCAGCTTTTTTGAGAGGAAAGCAAGACAATTCGATTCGTAGCCTACTTAGGAGCCAGCCTGCAAACAGCTAAGACTTTCCAAGTCCATAAATTTACTGCTTGCTCTTGTGTAAAGACGCAATGCTGTGTTACTGACGTACCTGCTGCTGCCGTCGCTCCCGCTGCTTTCATGACTGCTGCCTCCGACACCGCCGGCGCGCAGCGGTGCCAGCAGGAAAGCTGCTGACGGTGGGTAGGTTCAGGATTTAAAACACAGCCTTAGGTTTATGTAACAAATGTGCAGTTTGTACACCAAGAAAACACCGTCATGGCAAGCCCAGCAAGATACGAGATTTACGGCTAGGATGTGTTGTAACTGCGGAGCACAAAACGTGTTAGTGCTGATCGTGTGGCACGCAAGTGTTCAGGGTTAAGTGAAACAGAAAAATATGGCTACAATCACACTGTTCTCATGTGCAGCTGAACAGAATACACAGATGGGGGAAAAAAGAAAAATTAAGAGAAGTGCAGACACCAGGACAGTACACAAGTGTGCTTTTACAGTGTAAAAGGCAGCCATTTGACTTTCAGCTGGTCTTTCATCTTTAGTACATTGATTTTCTACATAAATTGTTACGACCTGCGTGAAGTTCTCTTAACTCCTTTTTCTCAATTTTTCATAAAAATGCCTCAAGTTTGCACACAGATTATACATAGAGCAGTTACACGGTAAAAACATTTAAGGCTGGCTTAAGCCAGACATTTAAGTGTCAGTCCCTGCTTTTAAATATCAACAATGTGTGGGGAAAAATGAACCAACTCCAATAAACAAACGTGACATCAGGTGAATTTCACTCACAGGAGAAAAGAATGACGGATGAATGATTCCCATTCAACACTCAAAATTCAAGACAGTTATTTCCCAGGTCACAGCAGGCACTTGCAACGTAAGCTTTAGCATAGAGCTTACTTCCTAAGCACAGACCAGGTGAGAGCAGTAGACGTTGTTCGTCTTGACTTCAGGAAGGTTTTCAAGACTCTCCCGTAACCTCCTCATGAACAAACTGATCAGGTACAGGTTAGACAAGCAGACAGAGAGGTCTATTAAATAAAAACTGTCTGAACTGCCAAGCTCAAAGGCTTGTGATTAGCAGCATAAAGTCCCTCTGGACACTGGAGTCCAGTGGAGGATCCAAGAGGTCAATATTGGGTCCAGCGATGTTCAACTTCTTCATTAAGGACAAGGTTGACAGGACAAAGCGCACTCTTAGAAAGTTTAGTGATGATACAAAACCGCGAAGAGCTGCTGATACACTCAAGGGTTGTGCTGCCATTCAGAGACACCTTGACAGACTGGAGAAATGGGCTACCAAGAATCTCATTAATTTCTCAGGAATCTCACAAAAAGTCGAAAGAAATTGGATTTTATGGCCTGGAGAAGGCTCAGGGGAGAAGACAGAGTCATGCTTTTCTTAGGGGTATCCAGTGGAAGGACAATAGGAACAAACTGAAATAAATTAAAAAAAATAAATTGTGAAAGTGGTCAAACCCTTGAACAGCTTGCCCTGAAAATTCGCGGAGTCTCCATTCTTGCAGCTATTCAAAAGTAAACTGACCCTGCTCTGAGCAGGGCTTTGGACTAGATGACTTCTAGGGGTCCCTTCCAACCTCAACAAGTCTGTGGTTTCATGAAACCTTTGAAACAGAGTCAGAATAGCACGAATAAAGCAAGAGTTGGCCTTTAACAGTCTCAACTTGTACATACAGAAAGAACCATCAGCCAGATATCTTTCAGCTTCTGACGGATGGATCTGTTGATGCAAAGGACCCGTAACCATCTATCTCAGCAGGAGATCTCACTCAAAGAAACTGTAAATTAACTAAATGTCTGCATCAAACGTTGCCTCTTCAAAAGGTTCTACTGCTAAAAAAGCTCACATCTTCTTTGTCCTTTTCCATAGCAATGCCCTGGAAGTAAATTAAAAACACACGTCCTACTTCTCTGTGGTAAACTTTGAAAGCACATGAATTTACAATGTTGCAGTTAAAATCTCTGATGTCAGATGTTATTTAACACAACATTTGCTAATATAATTAATTTGAACGGAAACAAACATATCCTGGTATCTGGTAGTGTTTTAATTAAACACTTGATAGAAAATGATATTTCTAAAATCCAGCACGTAGAACGTAATAGTTTTTAACATTATGGTCTCAGTGTTTCACAGGTTAAGTGCCTGCTGAGAAATGTACAGTCCTGATTTAGAGAGACAGATTAAAGACTTCCCATTTCCAGACTCTTTGCCCCTCCTCCCACAATTACAGTTTATTCATAACCTTAAATGTAATGCTTGAACTCTGAATTTGTTCAGCTTTATAATCAAGTTAGATAGCTCTATCGATCAATCCATTCCCTTGGACCTAATTCCATCTCCCATCTGTTTCTGTTCAAAATTGGTTTTAGCATGTGATAAATAAAATACTTGAAGTGGTCACTTGAGACCTGGGATTCATTCTATACGAGCATTCCGTTAACATTTTACATCACTGAGAGAAAACATCTAGCTTAGAAGAGGAATATTAAGACACACTGCAGACAGTGAGAGCCAGCAGACGAGAAACAATTTTTCAGGTATGTTGACAAGACTCACGACACTACCAGGATAGAAAGAAAATAATTAACAGGAAACTGAGACAGCCAAGTAAAAAGGTCAGAGAAAATAAATATTGCAGAGCTCCTCAGCAACGTGTGATGTGTGCACGTTCATTACTTAAAAGCATGATTTCTTGGAAAGTAGCAAACAGTCACATGCCTTCTTGGACTGGAAATATGACCATGTAAAACATTACAACATATCCCAAAAGAGGCAAAAAATATTTACTATTTTAAAGGATATGTGGGAAGACAAGGGAACTCCATGTTATTAAAGAAATGTTATGAAGTTTTTATATTTAAATTGGTATATCACCAGTAGAACAGTCCTTTCCAGTAGAATTAGACCACCATCTGTTCACTCCAAGCCATGATAAAGAATTAAATTTTGCCATTTTTGTATTTTTGATGTAAAAAATAAGAAGGCAATTTTGTCAAATCTTACGGAAAAACAGATCTGAGGGGAGGCAAAATTTCATGAAATAGCAAACATTTTTGTCGGGAAAAAACTTCAAAGAAACATTCTGAGCAGTTTCACACGGCTCTGATGAATACCATAATGAAAGAAAATGAAGCCAGGCACTACAGAATTGAGCTATCAAAAATCCAGATGAAAGCATATATTGTCTTTTTGTTACTGCTCTCTGAGGAAGTAGAGCATTCATCTACTAGAAGGAGGGGTATTAGAGATCCTGCTTTGGGGAGTCAGAAGTCATTCAGAATGACACCAAAAAAGCATGTGTAAAACAAGAAAGATACCAGACTGAGAAACAATAGAAGCACCAGCATAATGATGTATTTCAAAGCGCTTGGTTCAGTAGTAGTGAACAACTGTGTATATGGAACATGATATTGTCTGTATCAATTTTGCAATTGTCTCTCCTGGATGTCGGCAGAAAGGCTAAAATGCGGGTTATGTGGTTTTTTAAAACATACTTTGAGAAAAACACAGAACTTGCTTTGACTTTTTTCTATCAAAAATATGCTTAGAACAGATTTTGCAAGAAGATATTTTGAAGGGATTGATGGATGACATTGAAGAAGCACAATCTATACCCGCTGAATTTACAGTACTGTTAAAAAATGCTTACTGTCAGATTTGAAATCAGTTGAAATGTAATGCTACTTCAGCCATACCACTGCCTCCCTATATGTAAAATGCAGACGTTAATATCCATTTTAATATACTTTTTCTGCTAAATCATTAATGCATACCATCCAAACTATGCTGAAAAAATTGCACAAGTTTCTACTCTAATGTTATTTACATTTTAATAGTTTCCTCAGTTTGTTGGTTAGATACATCATTTCATGTATTATCTAATAGCCAACCAGTCTGTGTACTTGATTTTCACTAGGATTCCTTGTGTATAAACAGTCCTTCACTATCCCACCTATAAACTGATCTTTATTTTCAATACTCCTTACGAAAAACTCAAACCAAAAGCACAGTGAGGTTACGGATGTTCAGAAGTGTCAGAACTGAGATAACGAAGTTAATTTCTCATTTAAAAGGCTCTTAGCACTTATAGCTTCACGTCTGAATTACACAGCAACACTAATACTTGTTTCCATGTGTATTTAACAACAGCTCCTTGTTTCTGTCTACCTTAGACGTGAATATGTGTGTTAGGCTCTAAGTCTGAATGATTTGCTACTTTTTCCTAACGGACAGTCAGTATACATAAGGTACTAAACACTTCTGCAAATGTAATCCAAGAGTTCATTGTATGCAAAGTGAGCAATGCATCTCATAAGGTACTGTCTTAAGGTACTGAAGAAACGTCTCTCAATTTCAAAGCCTAACTTAGTTTTGCTGGCTGCAACTATACTGAGAAGACAGTTTGCTTACCTGTAAAACTAGTGTAATAAAAATAATGGCGAAAAGGCCTTCCCCCCTTTGGACTGTTAGTGTGGAATGCTATTTCTACCAGTACACACTGTGTTTTTGCGAGATATCTCAGCATCTTCACGAAGTAAGATATGGCTTAAAGAAACATATCTCCATATGCACACGTTGCCTTGGTCTGAGTTATACACGGAGATCTCTGGGGAAGCACAGTGCTAAAGACAAGGCTTCCCTACGTACAACTGGCCAGAGCCATCAGCTTGTCCCCTTCACTACTGCCCTTGCTGTCTGCCCATTTTTGCTTTCCTAGTGAAAGACTTTTTTTTTTTGATGGCTATAGCCCAACTTCAGCTATGGTAATCTGCAAACTGAAGCTTGCGTGAGATAAAACCTCCACACACGGAGAGAGTCCCTCCGGGTTGTGCTTCTCTTTAACCTATATACTTAAGAGCCACAGAGCTGCAAAGTCCTGTACCGCTTCCAAAAACGACACGTTGGCAAATGGTGAGGTAGCAGCAAAAAGGCAGCTTTTCCTCCTGCTCATGAATAGCTTGTTAAATATTCATCAGATTTTTTTGCTCCAGACTATTGCTCTCGAGGAGGGAGAATCAACCACAGAAACAAAAGTCATTCCAAGAAGTACTACTCTGCTTTCCACACTAGCAAGCCCTGCAGCATGGTGGGCAAACTATGCCCTGCTTACTCTTACCTCCTTTTCAGCGCAGTGTGAATACAAGGTATATCTGACTTTTTCAAGCACACAAAAAAAAAGTCTCTAGCTTGCTTTAAGTAGTACTTCAAAAACCAGTCAGTTGACCTGTCAGGAACGGGGATCAAGACTGAACTTAGTAATGTTGGGAAGAGCTGTCTTCCAGTATCTACTGCCAGCAAAACCTCTTGTGTTGTGAATCCTACCACCCTGTTATTAAAGTGTCATTTTATAATACGTGACAGTTTTCAACCAAGCAAGGCTGATTCGACAAGAGTTAACTTGAAAAAATACTGCGGGGGAGACAATCCTGTAGTAAATAACAGTACAGAAGAAAAATGTCCTCCAGTCAACAGGATTAAACTTACAAATAACTGCTCATTACAGGCCACAGCTCAGGATCTCTCCCATTCTTCTCTACTCCAACACATTCTTACAGGAGAACATGGCACTTGGATTTGCTTTAGCACATAAATATCCTGGAATACAGCTCTGCTCACTATCACTTGCATTCAATCCACTGCATTCTGCATGTTCACCCATCATTTAATTTCATTTTTAATGGCCCTTTTATGCAGAAAGAGGAAATTACACTGTATCAAAAGAAAAAGAAAAGTCTACTTGAACATAAATAATTATTTCATGAAGAAAGAAAAAAGCAGAACCAGTGGTAACAGAAGCAGCTCCAGACAATCTTGCTTGGTAGATGCAGGAGAAAACAAACTAGATTTTGTGGAGACTTATTATACTTTCACTTCATTTAGCAAAGGAGAACCATCCACAACAAATGACAGCAATAAAGAACTGAGAAGGGAGTAAGACAGTTCACTGTTGAGTAAATAGAGCAAACAACTCCCTGATTTAATTTACTAAAAAGCACAGGGAACTATAAATTCTATATATGAAATACTGAGTGGAGGCAGGATGCAATCTCTCGCTCCTGGGATTCCTATCAGCAGTACAGAGTTTCAAGTTAAGTCCCTTCTCCATAATGTGTAATGTGGTCAAATTCCAATTCCTCCTCTAACTCATAATAGCGTGGAGGAAAAATGTTGGTACCTTTACAACCCTCTGCAGTATTAAAGGAATAGTAACTTTCCCTCATCAATGTCCCAGAGTTACGTCTGGCATTTTCCAGGACTAGGAACTGATCTTTTAGTCAAACATTACCCTCAAATGCTTGGAATCATCTTACTACAAATGCCCATTCTCAAATAAACCTCTTTATTATCCTATTACTAACTATGGTTAAATCTGCCAGTTATCTGAGTAACAGATTAACAGATTTTTTACCGTGAATAAGAATAAAAAGTATATCCCAAAAGTGAAAAGTAAATCATCTTTTTAAATGGAGCATCAAATGGGCAGCCAGTGGAGCGCAGCAAT
Organism: Apaloderma vittatum; assembly: GCF_000703405.1. Classification (NCBI taxonomy): domain Eukaryota; kingdom Metazoa; phylum Chordata; class Aves; order Trogoniformes; family Trogonidae; genus Apaloderma; species Apaloderma vittatum. The sequence continues at coordinate 79,516 of NW_009697336.1, read as the reverse complement.
TGCTTCAACGACAGCTGCGTCTTCCCTTGACACTTTGGAACAGATCCTACTCGACACCAGAGCGGGAAGATAACCCTGTGTCACACAGCAGGACAGAAAGACATTACAGGACAGACGAGTGAATGAAAGGGAAGAATAAAGGCATGTATGGATCTCTGAGCTCAGGTGCCATAATCTCAATAGGGTACTGAGTAAAACCTCTTAGTGCAACAGTGGAGACTCTGACGGGATTAAAAGAAACGAATCCAGCTGGGGTGCCACCAACATGCTGTGGTTATTTTCTGACCTCAGCCATCAATAAAGTGCTTTTCTTGGGACTTTGACTTAGAACAGAGGTAAAAATGGACTCTTTTATTTGGTGACAGTGGTGGCAGATAATTCAAAAAATGAACCATTTGTAAATGCAGCTTCTTTTATTTCCACCATGGCTTTGGATAATACTTCACAATTTTAGACATATTTCCCCTTTGTGTAATATTTTCCTACAAACGCAGTAGATTGTCGTCAGTGGGCCCAGGCCCACGATCTCGTTTCTGGATAGCGATGGTACAGGTGCAACCTGAGCAAAAGATTAAGCCCTGAGGTGAGGATATCACACATCGTGCTGTGCTGGTTTTTCACACTTACTTATTCCAGGTGTCTTTCACTGACATTCTAAAGTGGACGGTTCTCCGGGGCCAAAGTCCTTCTGCCAGGGAAGCAAACTGGAGTGATATTAAGCCAAAAAAAGAGAGGAAAAATGGAAGGAAGAGAGGAACAATGCCAAGCTCCTGTACCACACTGCGTCGTGTGCGTGCAACCACCGTAACTTAATACTCTTGTAGGTGAATGCAACAGATGGGCTGAAAAACACACCTTCACAGTAAATTGCGTGATCAGTTGAGCGGCGGGGGCAGCATTTGCAGCTCTTGGTTAAAAACAGGGTGGAAAAAAATTAAATTAGTACTTTGAAAGTTGAAACTCAGAAGACAGACATTGTACATAAAATACAGTCTGAACAAGACAAACTACACGGACAAAAAGCACATGAAAAAGCTATTAGAATAGAAAAAAAACACAACCAAACCACATTCTTTTTGTATTCCAAGAGTTCTAAAGACATCAAGAACTCCAGAAAAGTAAAAATCAAGCCTCCTGTTTGCAGCTTGTAATAAGTCTGCAGCTTGCAAAACCTGCAGCACAGCATTTATTTCTAAATCTGAGGCTGCAAGCCGTACTCAGTGTTAGTCTGCAGGGGACAAATTAAGATCAGAAAGATAATAGAGGTAATTCTTCCAATTGAAATGGCAGTATCTGCTACATTTAAGGCCGGGGAGACTGAAATCAATACATTACCTGGAGAGCATTGTGAGTACTGAGCGCTGGGGAGACAAGCTTACAAGGCCTAGTCACTATTATGTTGTAAAATGAATCCTGCAAGGGTATAGATTCTTACAAATAAGTTAATTTTTTAGGCCCTGATCAAACAAAGTATTTTACACAATTTTTAGTTGATATACGTAAGCAACCCTGTAGCTGCCATGTATTTGCAAAAAGAATGCAAATAGCAGCAGATTTTCTTTCTTTCAAAATACATTGGCTTTAACCTTTTAAATATAATAAAATCCCATTCTGTGTCTACACAAAACCTTGGTACAATTTCCACCCATGTATCAGTATGATTTCCAGCTATTTCTCATGCGGCATTTAAAGTCAAACCATTAATCCCCTTGGTACAACTGATGATCCTATTTTAAAAAGTTACAGTTTGAAATCTTAGCTCTTGTATCTTATATAATGCTAAAACTAGGTCTGAAAATAAGGCAAGTTCCCAAACTAAACTGAAAGAATCAAATATACTTAAAGAGAAATGAATCATAAATCAGTGATTCGCTTCCCCTGAAATAAGCAGAAGACTCAAAAGAGCAGGAAATGAGTACAGTGACTATGGCACTTTGTTAGCGAATGAAGCTGTATTTTCTTTATATTCTCTAGTTAATCCTAAAATATTAACTTGCTCTCTGTGCATTTCTAATGGTATAATTACTATGTAATCATCATCAAATCTTGGAGAAAAACTGTAAAGCAAAGATTCATTAGTCATACATATACAGAATTAAAGTCCTTTTCTTTGGGAATTATCCTACAGTTACTTCTGAATCTTTCTTCCTCCTAAATGTTTAAGAAGAACATAGACCGAAGGGTTGCTAAAAGATATGTCGCTACCAAAACTACATATAACATTGAAGAAGATGAAAAATTAACACTGTTGTTACATTTATTTTACACTTCACCAGAAATTCGGGTACTCAATCAGTGTCAAAGGACCAAACCAACCAATTTTAGTGGGTTTAATTGACCTCTCTCACACACCCAGAAAGAAAGAAAAGCAACCATCCAAAGTAGTTAAGAAGCAGAGGCCAATTTCTAGGTACTTAACCTGAACCACTGCGCTGCCTTTGTGCGAAGGGATATGCAGCCAATGGTTCCGGGAGGTACTAATTACTTTGTATTAATTTTGGAAGGCAAATTCTGGTAAATCCATATACATGCAGTATGTAGGGAGGTGAATGCAAACACAGTCGGTGTGGTACGCCAGGTGACAGCGTCCAACTCCCTACCTGGCAGCTGGTTGTTAGAACATGAGCCCATTCTGCATACGCCCAACAGATTAAACACCGCTGCCAGCATCTCTGAACTTAAAATTATGGGAGTTCAGCTTTTAGGAGGGAGGTTTTAGGCATGAACCCTACTGCTGCTATATATTGTCAGAGAACAGCAACTACAGGTAAGCAATTCTCTCTCTCTCTCCCTCAGACCCACACAAATATCCACAAATTACATATGCTGTCCACAGAGCTTTTTGTGATGTGGAATGATAAATGAATGACAGCAGAGATTGCCAAGCATGATGTACACAAATCAAGACAAACAGAAAATAACCATCAGCAAAACTAGGGATGCATGCAAGTTTACAAGTTCTGAATATAATCCTACATGCAGTAACTCTTTCACTGCACGCTGGCACACTGAGAAAACCACTCTGAAACTACTTTTCTTCCTTACTAGAGGTTTGTATGTGCAGAACAGGACTAAACTTCCATCTCTACTGCCTTCATAGTGTTTTTAAACATCCTCACTGTAACTACTCTTACAAGACAATGGATTTTTACAGACCAATTCACAGACACCTTGAAACTCTTCAATTATTTACACTCTCAAAGAAGTGACCTTAAACTGTATTCCCACAGTGAAACACTTAGGTAATTTACAAAGTCTATATATGTGTATCCAGGTAACAAAAAAATAAATCTACAGAAGGAACAAGAGAAAAGAAAGAAAGAAAAAAACCCAACTCATTGATTTTAATAACATTACACTTGAGATTGAAATCCTTAGGGAAATTCAAGGAAAAGATTGACAGTGTTGCTTGAGATTAAGTTAGTGAAAAACCTCTCTGCCTTTTTTTTTTTTAAAAGATATTTCTTCCCTTTCACTGCAGACAAGACTCACATATTAGATTCTTTTTTCTTTTCAGGTCACAGTTGGAGTTACGAAACCTTTGAGGTACTAATGCGCAGCAATCACTACCCACTGCCAAAAGTTACCAAATATGTGGTAGTGTGGGATTCAGAAACACGGCGTGAAAAGTGAATCTGAGCAAATGCCCAGCTTTACTCTTCTAATAAATCACTTATCAGAGCAGAGCTTTTTCACAAAATCCTATTAAAAAAAAAAATCTCCATAACAGCATTCAGCACAATGTGCCATGCTGCTGTAGTAATGCTCCTCCAGCTTACCGCATATACAGGCAAAAACCTCCTTGGATCCTTGGAACAGAACTCTCCCTCCATCTTTTCAAAGTGGAGAGCAGAAAATGAGAAGGATTACTGACCGGTTAGGACTGCAAATTAATTTTTAGGACTTTTTTTCCCCACAGCTATTTCTTTTTAAGGTTCTTCAATAAAGAGTAACCTCAGAGATATCTTACACACTGTGGAAGTTCGAAAGGAACTTAATTGGGAAGGATTAGGTGCGGAGGGAGTTGGGCAGACTCAGAGCTCCCACTTGAGGAAATCTGGAATCTCCTCCCTGGGTATCTTTGAAAGCGTCTTGTAAGTGATTTTTTGTCTATAAACAAATAATCAGGACAGAACGATTCATGACACTGTAGCATGTAGACTATCAAAGCTTTCTACTGTAGCCATTGCTTTGTCTGCAAAAATCTGTTTCCGAAGTCAAATATTCAGGCTTTGGGAAGGCAGTACTGATACCACAGGTAAAGTGAATTCAACACAAACTGCTTTTTCATCAGGTTTTTAATTCCTCCATATTTATGAAAAATGGGACATACAACTACTACAAGTCTAATAAAACTTTTTTTTCCAAGTAGTCTGCTGAAAACTGAGCCCAAAATGCCATATCATACAAATCCGTGCCATTTATTTGTTCTACCTAATACCCTGATAAGAATGCATAGAATTTATTTATTCTGCTTTCTAGTATGAACTGGCCAGTGCAGCACTGACCAGAAGAGCAACTGTAGTCATTTGTTAGAATTAGTAACTCAGGGCAAGAAAACTAAGGCTAGAGGTTTGGCTCAGACTAACAGACAATTCTGTTGCCTAATGGGAGAGATAAAATTGGCAGGAAAAAGACAAAAATAGAGACAACAACATGCCCTCTTGAAAAGCACTCACAATAAAGTGAGTTCGAATCACACAGGGAGCTGCGTACGAAAAAAAAAGAGGGGAAGACGCGTAGTTCTGTGCCCTGGCTTTGCCTCCAGGTCAGTAAGAGAACATATTTCATCTCCCGTTTGCCTGCCTGAGTCTGAGGTCTCTTATAAGCTTCTGAATGAAGATGAATTAGAGAAGGGTCCCAAGTCTACGAGTTTGTGTTCCAATAGTTTCCAGTCTTCTTTCAGTTTTGTCCCTTCATGAAGTCCTGTGGCTTTCCTACATGTATTCGTGTGTGTTTACCCACACTGTCCACGGGGCACCAAAAGAAGCAATCTATCACTTAATTTGAATCCGGTCCCAGTACGTGACATAAGCCACTAAACCACCGTTACTCAGCTCCCCTGGGAAGTAAACGTGAGGTGTTTACACAGATCTGAGGCACTGGATAAGGCAAGGAACAGTCATCACAAGTGCATTTTCCTGTCTCAGCCTCAGGGACCTATATTTGCGATTTTTCAGTCACACTTCTGAAAAGGTGCCGTCTAAAAGACAAGGTTGCAGGTGGCAGAGGGGAAGAAGTGACGGTGGTTGTTTGGTTTTTTGTTTGTTGTGAGGTGCTTTTTTTTCCGTTTTTTTTTCTCCAAAGATAAAAAATGTTACTTTACATTTAAATTGTTGTGAAGATTAAATTCCAGAGATCTTGTGTAATAAAAGCTAACTTAGCAAGAACTTTCATATTTCATTTATAACTGTGCAATGATATTTATTTCAAAAGCTTCTTAACTGAACTGGTTTGGGCAGCACCACTGTAACACACAGAGTTATCTCTAGAAATCAAAGTCACAGAGGTTACACTTATTTAAAAGATTATTTTGAAAGGTCATATGCCCTCTTAAATACACTCACCAGTATCAGTCTGGCTTTCAATTACAGGAATCGAGAATATATAATTTTATTTGACTTATAACTACAGGCACATCAGCACAGTGCTTGTTGCAGGAATTAGTGACACAAGAACTGCATTCGGAATCCATACAAAACTGTAAAAATTGCACATGTATTACCATTACATGTTATATAATGAAGGAATTATATTCTCCACCCCTCTGAAGCAAACGCAGATATTCAGATTTTAACTGATAGAAAAGTACCTCTAGAATAACCTTTCTCCCCGCATTCATTTTTCACAAAGCATCATCCAAGATTTATTTCGGGTTTATCACTGGTTCCAACCATTGGAATCTTACCACAACTTAAATGAATCAGGACGTCCCTGAACATGTTCAAATAAAAGGCTCCATTTAACACAAAATAAACAAAAATCCCAATTTTAATATAAAAGAGAATCTAGAAAAATAATATCATCAGATAGTCTGCAATGCAATGGGTGGTTCTGCATGGTAATACTTCTGTTGACATAAGGCAGAGAGCATTATTTCTCCAGGCAGGTGTGATAAAGAAGGAAGAAGTGAAAGAACACAAGCACAGACAGCACGAGGTTGGACTGAAAAGGTTTTAGGGTGTAACGTGGAGGTTGGAATGAAGCTCAAACCAATAAAGGAAAAACGTGTGGAGTACAATTTGTAGCAAGACAATCACAATCAATAAATCAGCAAAGAAATGCTAACAAATGTTATTCTCAGCACCACTGTCACTCATTCATTCCTGGCTACAAAAGACAAAACCCTCCAGAATTTTCTCTGTCTTTAGTTTTTGGGATTTGATTTATTTTTTTTGAATTCAAACTACAGATGTATGCTTTCGAAGAAAGTCGTCGAAACAGAAGTCCTTAATTCATTATACACTGCAGAAGGAAAAGCCACACTCAACATTCGAAATGCCCATATGTTAAAAGGTTCTTCTAGTTTAATCCTGTCAAGCTGGATAAATGGAATTCCAATTGAGGAAATTAAAGTCATAGGTGTTCGTTTAAATTTTTTGGTTTTCAGTAATGTCCTTAGGTAGTGAGGGATTTTCTAACCACGGGAACCTTTGCACCCCCAAGCCCAAAAGTGCAAAACACAACGAGGCAGCATTTGGAGCCTTAAAAGATACCATTTCTTTGACCCTAAGATTATTTACAGAAAGGACTGCAACAGAGTCGCTCTCAGCTAGAGCTTCCTGGCAATTTTTTGACCATTTGGAAATTTTGGCAAGAGTATGAAAAACACAGATGACCTCCTACTCCAAAGGGGATTTTCTTTTACTCACAAGCATTATGCAACTTAAAATTACCAGTCTGTTGAAAAGCTCTTAGGAATTATATTTTAGTATGACTGGAGCCCTGTCTAACCCAGGGCCATTTTATAAAGGACTTCAAAAAATAATCAAAACACAAAATCTCAAAACAAACAAAAAAGCCCCATACAAAACCATGAAAAAAACCAACCAAACAAAAAACCATGACTGACACGAAGAAAAACATAGCTACACAAATTATGAGCTTTATATGCATTCAGGAGAACAACAGATTTTTAATCTTGCATTAAATGAAAAATAAGCATCAGCAATGGAGCGAATGGAAAGGCATATGTTGGAGCCTGAATAAACTTACTGTAAATCACATCAAATACAACAGCACTTATTTCTTTGAACTCCTCAACAAAATGAGAGTTTCTCAGTTAAAAAGTTTAGCTGTCTCAGCCACTTTGTATTGATTGAATAAAGACTCCAAGTCTCAAAAAACAAATTAGAAAAAAAAAAATCGAAACAATCCCCACCCCTCCTCCAAGCCCTTGGGCACACTGAAGGCCGCAGAGACCCACTTGGAGGCAATATGCAAATTACCATTCACAAGACCAATTTGCAATACATAAACATGAGAGAAATCAAATAATAAGAAAAGTAGCAAGAGGCTTGCAAATGGCAAGACAATATCTTTTCTCAGTGTAGCTTATTCACAGGATATATTTGGAGCTAATACTAGCAGCATTACACCCTGTAGATACAGGGAGACTAGCTATTAGAGGGTCAGATACTGCAGATCAGAAGTGGCCGTAGTTTAAACAAGTTTTTACATTGGATCAGATATTTTCCACAAACTAGGAAAACGCAAGCATATTCATCTCCCAACTGATACAATCTCTGAATCAAGTAAGTGCAGAGTAGATGGATTAGCTATGCACATACTTTGCTCTCTTTTTTTTTTCCAAATTGTAGTGTTTTCATGAAATATTTCACTAATGCTTTTCTGTATTTTATGCACTTTGTGAAATTCTTAAATTTAATGATACTAGAAATTCATGAAGAATGTAAGCCATGATGACAACGATACTTCCATGTTTGCTTTCTGGACATCCTGCACTACACCCAGGCCTAACGTACCAGGATTTTTTGCAATGCCAGAATCACAGAATCATAGAATGGCCTAGGCTGGAAGGGACCTTAGAGATCATTTTTAATCCAGCCTCCCTGCCGCCAGGGACGCCACCTCTCGACTAGATCAGGCAACACATGGGGACCGAACGGAAATCGAACCCACGACCTTGGCGTTGTTAGCGCCACGCTCACCTGACTGAGCTAACCGTCCCTCTAAAGACAGAGCAGAACTCCCTCTCACACCTCAGCCCAGAAGAATGACATGTTGATCTCTTCTCAACCAACACAGCCTTTTGTTATTCACTGCCGAGCACCCATCTCTGTTGTATACAATACGCTAAGGCTGTGAAAACAAAAAGAAAAGCCACTCTTCATACATTCTGCACAAGTAATTTGGAGAGGGGAAAAAAGCTAAGAGACCTCGAAATAAGGCAGGATGTTCTGAACAGAACCCTTTGGGGAATTTTACTCTCCCAAGAGCTTTCTTGTCTGTTTTTTATGCATCCTGCCGAGTATTGCACAACTGGATGCTTTATGTCTGTTTTCTGTCATCCTGGCTCTCATCATTCCCTTCTTACAGCCAAGCAAACACCATCAAGTTCTGGAAAGTTTAAAGAAAAGACCCTAAATTTGAGATTTCTGTGTTTAAAGACAATCAATCTGAAATACCCTTCCTGAGTGGAACTGGAATTCACCAGTCCTGTGATGTTAAGCTAGACTGGGTAAAAGATAACAAAGTTATAACAAGCAATGGGCCACGAGCAACTTCATCCAGCCGTTTTGAGTTCTCCCCCAAGAACCAATTAGGCCACCATCCCGCGATGCTGCGGGCTACGCCAGTTATCTGTCACCTATTTATTCTGTCACGTTTGGAGACTTGACAAACTACCACAATGCTGTTGCAAAGTGCTATTTCGATTTTGATGTTGGGGTTTCTTTTTTTGTGATTTTGCTGTTCTGAAAACCCATCGAGTGCTGTCGAGTCCTGGTACACAAAATCTCTCTGTAAGAAACCTGTTTTCAACTTCTAGCCCACCTGTTCTTTTTCTCCTGTTATCATATATGTACCTTAGGCATACCAAAGTTAATTTGCTGATTTTCAAGGTATTTTATTTTATTTCTTTATCTGTCAGACAACTTCCCACAGCTGACAACAGCAGAATAACCAAGCTCTGTGAAGAAAATATTACATATTCTTACTCTTAAAGTCGCTTTTAGAGTCGGTCCTTTACGGCAGGGAAAAAAGAAGGATTTTTGTTCTTTGTATTTCTGAGGAGTTGATACTGTACACTTCAGTATTAAACTTCAGGAAAATCCAAATGACAGGTACCATTTCTTCTCAAATATGTCTCGGAAACCACTAGGAGCAAGTAGGCAAAAATTTTCAAAAATGCAGAAAGAAGGGATGATGCGGAAAAAAGGTTTTGTGGAGTAAATTATTACTACTGCAAGAAGAGAATACTCATGTATGAGAGGATTCTGCATTTCTACAAGATGAAAAATCACTGTTCAGCAGCTCCAAAGATGTTTCCTTTTTCTTGCTCTGGCTACACATGCTGCCAACAGACAACTAAATTCACATCAAGTCTTATATTAATTTAGTCAGTTTATTAAAGACAACACTTGCCATTAGTAGATGTTTGCCCTCTTTTTTCTCAGGTACCTTCATATACAGGTGGGATTCATGACATTTAAGCAAACTGACATGTAGTTACTTCACTGGTGTGTATCTCAGCCTGGCAGAATTACACATTCTTGGATTTTTCTCATGTAGTATCATCTTGCAGTTATTTACTGCAGCTCACTTATCTCTGTAGCATGCAGCAGTAAGAAGCTTATGGATTTGGTCCATTAAAAACGTGTTTGATCTATTCCTATTTTATCAGCAGGGAGATATATATTTAAAATCTGGAGCTAGAAACACAAACCGAGTAACACGCTTCAGCCAAATTAAAACACGACCATCTTACCTAGGTCCTGCAAATTTGTAGAGGTTCAAGCCATGTTTAACATGTAATCCTCACTTGTTCTAACAGACTTTAAACACTACAAGCTTTGTAGTATGTATAGTGCCCACTTACTATTTGTCACATTTAATTTTCCTCTAATAGAATCATAGAATGGCCTAGGTTGGAAGGGACCTTAGAGATCATTTAATCCAACCTTCCTGTAGAAGTCAACCAGCATTTTTCCAGTCGTTGTTAGACCGGCAAGTGCCTCAGGGAAACGTGTTCTATATATTCATACACCGTGGTGTTAAATCTTAGATGCCACACCTCATATACGCTTCAAAGTTGAGCAACTGTATGGCCACTAACAGTGGGATGCACCGTAAATGAGATATGTGGGAATGAAACTGTAGCTATGAACAAGCAGGGTCACTAACGAGCTGAGACAGAAAACAGAAAATCTGGATCCTTTTCAAGCTTACAGTAATATTCTAATGGATATGCTATTCTTCAGACTAGAGAACCAGATTAGTGCAATAATGAATTCATTGTTTATTTGAAAGTTGTAAGAAATCTCAAGGACAGTGTCCTGAATGCAGGAAATTAGAAGCTGTGTCCATTCTGTGATCCAGTATTTATCACAGCAAGAGACCCAGAAGCTGTCACCGAGGTCACAATTAGACACACAAATGCGAAGAGACAACCATCTCGGCACAAAGAACCACGACACATTAAAATCTATTGCAAATGCATCAAGAAATACAATGTCATGTTAATCCATGTGTAAGAAAATGACTTTGATGCCCAGAACTTGTCTTTGCCATCAAGGGGAATTGCAAATGGTGTCCTGATGGCATTTGTTTCTGTAAAAAGCAAAATCAGAGGGGATCAAGGCACATGCTCTCTACTGGGACAAGTTCAAAAGCGGGGAGGGTGGGGAAGAGGGTGAGAAAAGAAGAAGCAATTATATAAGCAGAAATGTTTTGATTGTTTACTACCATTTCTCTATATCCCAAAGAAGTACCCTTGGGAAAAAACCTCTGAATTATTTTTGCAGATCTACTGGCCAGTGAGAGCCTATAGAAACATGTACGCATGATCTTCAGCCTCGGATGTGAGGCTGACAGAATACTGTGTAGATGAACATAATGCAGAGCAGGTAACAGCTGCCCAGCCCTACACTAACAGGTCAACGGAAAACAAATATAGATTTGTTCTTCTTCCTTTTTTAGTGCGAGTCGGCTCAAAAAAAGATAAGCAATCAGAGATCTCTACTGGGATCAAAACTTTACATTCCTTTATGGAATCTTGACTTTCTGCTTATTAATTTCTTTTAGGAGTTCTCTCTTACTCCAGAAGAGGTCGTCAGGCATTTAAACCACCATAGTTAAGGTGAGCCTAAAACTGTTACATTACTATTGAAATAGCGTTACGTATTTCATTAGACTAGCAGTTCCAAACATTGCTCGCTTTCAAGTAGGCTGAATCCATCGTGTCACCTAAGTGGGACAGGCTTCACTGAAAATCTAGAGCTATTGTATGTTTTATAAGGCTGATGATATATGTCCGTCGATTCAGTGTCCAAATCTAAACATAAGCAGTTGAATTGAAAAAAAAACCCCAAAATATAAATCACTGAAAACAGGTAGGTTTCTCATTTAAAAAGATAAATAAATCTGCTTTATTGCTTTGTTATTTTAAAGTAATTGTAGCTATGTTATTTCGAGGTCAAGAAATCCTGATTAAAAATTCATTCAACATTTACACATCGACCTAAGTAGTATCGCTTTAGAATTGTGTAAAGAGGAGAGTATTTCAAAACCCTTGAGCACTACGCTGGCAGCGTATTCAGATACACCCACACGCAGAGCACAGACTGTTCACAGCGGGGGCAATGTCACTCAGCAGACAGCACTCATCCCAGTTGGCGTGCTTTAACCACGGAGGTGATGTGTACTTCAGGACCAGTCTATAACTTTGACTAAAAAACATGCATGTAGCACACTGTGGGCTTCAATTCCACACCAGAGGTGTGCGGTGCTGCGTGTGCAAGCTCAGGTGAAAAAGATGACGATTGAAGTCGAAGAACTTGATCTTGCATGAGCCAAAGTGCTGCCGTCAGTTAACAGAGCCTGGGAGGGGATGGGGAGCGTCCCGGCATGAAGACAGAATAAGAAACAGGTGTCTAGGGAAAATTCTTAAATTTGTTAAAGTAAAAGCCAAAAAGCTTTGAAATTAAGTTCATTCATAAAAATTCAGAAAGGTTACACAGAAGATATGATAACCGTCACCTAGCTCTAGATGTATCTGCGGTGCAAGCCCTCACGCTTATGAAAAGGATATTTTGAAAAGGATGTTATGAAAGGATATTTAAAAGTTGGTACTCAAGTATATAAAATTATTTGCCACAACTAAACTCAAGATTATATATTCCCATTTAGGCACATGAGTTGCAACACTTGATCCTGAGAGTCAAATCTTTCTTAAAGTATGAAGTATGTTATTTCAGATATAGATGTCAGTTGACGTACTTTCCCTGAGAAATCCAGGTCAGAGGTAACGAGGTGGCTACAAAAAGAATAAAAATGCTTCCCTGATTATCCTTGCATTTGCCCAGATATGGCAAGTTAAACATCCATATTCAAGCTTCAAGTTTCAAAGCTGATACTGCACTTAGTTTTAAATCCTTGAGAACAGGAGCTTATAAAAGAAATTTTGACAGACCTTGAATAACTGCACCTCACAATTCCTTCATAATGCAACCTGACTGCTATTGATTTAAAGCTGCTACATATTCTACTTAGCTCTGCCTCTTAAATTTGAGTTTCTCATTTTATCCTCATTAATTAAACTGGTTTTGAGGTAGCACCATGACAGCTGAGCAGCACCTTTGGAATACCCAACAACCGGGATGTCTTTACTGGTGTGCTTCCAACGACTGCTGACGATCCAGTTTTGCACTCGTGGATCCTTTTGAATCACCACAGCAGCATCTGGGTTGCTGCTCTCAGCGTGCTCACGTAACGCCTTTGGTTGCCACAGAGAAACACGCTAAGGCACTCGCATGAATTTCATCCTCAATGGAGCTCAGCTTACAAAGGTATTTTTGTTATTTTGAAATTCAAAACCATTTTTAAGTGTTCATAATAGGTTCTCTTTACCAGCCTCATAATACAGAGATGGTTTACAATTCCAAGGCGCAGTCACAGGAGACAGATTACTGTCTGCTGTGCTCACTAACAGGGGAGATCCCTTTCCTATAGCAGAGCATAGACCATGGACCAAGTAAATGATTGGGGTTTACTTAAGTACAACTTACTCTATTCATTGGATTTGGTTTCGTCTGTCTTAATTGCAGAAAGACAGCTTCAGCACTTCCCATCCTGTGCACTTGGAAGACTTGCAATTGAGAATTAACTGGTGTTAACTGTGATGTTGGTGCTTGAATGTGGCTACAACAATTGCAAGTTTCTTTTCTTTCTTTATGAGAACATCAAGATAAAAACAAAACAAAACCACAGTTTTTAATCTAAACCAGAAAAAGAGAACTGAGGAACAATGCTGTTGTACAGTTTTGCATTATGTGAGACTTGGTTCAGTACCTTTAAAGTAAAATAAAGCAGAAACACTACTGCTACACTACCTTTATGAGCATATATCAGCATGTAGATTGCTTATTACGTCTCCCAACTCACAAAACTCAAAATACACTTCAAATGAAAATGTCAATTAGTGATGTTTGACTGTCAGTTCAAACATTATCTGACTTATTTATGGGCATGTGGGCTTATTTATGGGCATGTGGAAGCAGATGTGAACTAGGAAAAATGCACTGCAGTATCTGAATGTGGCCAGCTTATCAATATAAAACACTTATGGAAAAGAAGTTTCAAGAAGCGCCATTGGCTTTCCAGGTATGTTCTACAGAACCGACAAGCCAGGCACTGCATTTAACCTTCCAGTTTTCTTAATGTACGGACTCTGAAGTTTGTGCCATTATGAATCCTTCTCTAGTTCTTCCTACTATTGTGATATTCCACAATTCTACCCAAAATATCAGTGATACTTTCCATGTTTTCTTTCTTTTTTTTATTCAGTACTCATTCCAGATTTCCAAACAGCAAGCGCAGCCCAGTGCATTCTGTGACGATAAAACATTTAAGTAATCTGTACAAAGGTTTGCCTGATGCTAGATGACAGCTTAAGGTACACAGATAATCACTTGGGAAATGACGTTCACTTAGGTTACAGCTGCCTATCACAGAGCTGAGCTTCTTAACCACAACGTACAACACACTTTTGCTTAGTCAGGGACTCCAAAGAGCATACTTTCATTTGAGTTCTCTTTCACGATTGCCTGTGACTCGCTGAAGTTCAACAACATTTTTTAAGAGGTCAGGTTCAGTTCCAATTCAAGAGCTAAAAATCCACAACTTTTTTGGACCAGTCCTCAACTCAATGTTGTGCTCGAGTGAGCTGCAATTATGGGTCCAAGTCATAGTTTGGCTGAAGCAAAACAAGAGTAAGGAAACTAGTTTTTGGCTGGGTTCAGTTTGCCTCTGTGGCTTAGACAGCAAACATTTTGAAGATCAAGAGGCAAATATTACCCAGTCAATGACATTCCCAGTGCAGTTATAGTCGTTTAAGCAATTACATTTTGGGTTGTAGTCAGTGCTCTGCTTCTAACATGCCCGAGATCGCAAGGTGACAAAGGACTACAAAAGTCCGCACCACTGCATGCTCATCCTGGTGCCGTACTGTCTTCAGAGGGCTCTTTGTTTCAGCTTCTAGGTAGGTATGGAATATCACTACCTGAACAGTGAATACCTTTGCTTGCAGCAGTAAGTCTAATAAGTAACTAACTACACACGTCATACCTGAACTGCATACCCTAAACCTCTCTATTGCTTCTTAACATCTCGCCAGGCAAGATTCAATGGAACCCAGAGAATTTCACCGTAACTTCACCGCACAGGGCATTACATATGTTCATATATGGTACACTGCACACTTAGTACATTTAGGTCCCAGGAGACAGCCTGTATTGCGCAGCTCAAGGTCGCAGTGTCACAAAAGCTCATAATGCAATTTATACCCACGTTATTCTAGCCTACCCTTCTTCAACAGCGCAAAGGAGGCTGTAACTCCACAGAGAGAAGCGAGGCTTTGCAACAGTGGCAAGGTGGAGTTTCATAACCTTAATTTCTCGTTTTCATTGCAGCTGACCTTTAAAGATAATTCCCCGTCAAGTTTTGCCACACGTGAAAGATGTACAGTTTTGAGTCCTAACGATTAGTATGTAAAATGGTTTAAACACAGCTTTATTAACAGGAACAGAATTTGTTTCATTACTGCCATGAAACTGTCTTTGCTGCAACATGATGATAACATTTCAAGTTTGTGGGTATTCTTTCCGCCAGCAACGTGGTAGAAAAATGGAGGGAACAAGAGGGGCAGCAAAGGAATACTTAAGCAATAAACATTCTTCAGAGTCATTGATCTAATAAAATATAACAGCTGCTAAAGGATGTGACTTGCACTATATTTTATCACTTTCCTACAATGCAATGAACACTCTGGTTTCAGCATTTTTATAATATTTAATTCTCCTTTCATATAATTCTGCTGGTATCAAAATGGGATTTTTTTTTTTCCCTGCAAAGCCTTTGAGTGAAGTTAATTCATTTTGTTGAAAGTTTAAAAGAAATATATATATCAAACACTCTGTATGAAAAGTCTCAAGGGCAAAAAAATAGTTTGGGTTTTATCACACACAATTTTCACAGTATACTAGAGGAAAAAAGGTGTTTGTCTTCTTTAGTTACTTAGCTGCCTATTTTCCTCTCCCATGAAATCTGCAGAAAATGAGGATAAATCTAGGCTTTTTGCAAGATTTAGTGCAATTAGTCCACTCTGCCTGAGAAGTTTGCTAAGTAGAAATAACTCCGAGAGAGATGAAAATGCCAAGGACAAAATTCCTTAATGAATGCCCTGGATTATTTCAGAAAGTGAAATATTTATTACATTACAGACATTATTATATTGTTCTTTACATGGCTATTGTAGTTTCATATTAACATTTCAGTTCAGATCAGGAGCCTGCCTTAGCAGGAATTTTCTAATGACTCTGTCTTACTCTGCGTTGGTTTACCCCGCAGAGCACATCAAAACTTTGTTTCGCTCCATACTTACAGCCACTTACAACCCCTCATAATCACTTTGTCATATCCTCACACTAATTCTTTTATTCATCTCCTTTACCAGCAGCAAAAGAATCGCAGTAGTCGACACTCAGGGCTGCCCTACAAACATTCATAGCAGGGGATCCAGAACAACTTCTAATTCCAGAAAGCTGCATAACAGGAATAGTTCAGACGACCCGTTTTTCACCAGCGTAATCTCAAAGCTTACAAAAGTGTTATTTGAAGAACGATCCTCATTTTAAAGTAATTTCTTTTTTTCATTACAATCTACTATTTCTAATTTATTAATTTATTTTAATGAATGAAATCACTGTAAATACTGGCCTACTACTAAAACACTGTGGTTTTTAAAGCTGCATTATTTCAAAAGAAAAGCTGGAGTTTTGTCTGAGTGTCAGAGCACTTGCCCTCTAATCTGAAAATACACAGTCTGAAAGTTTAGCATTTTCTAGGCAGTTCTATGCTGAAAGTATTCATCCTACACAGTATGTCCCAGGGATGGTGTGTAATATTCTGAACACACAGCTGTATCCCAGGAAACGGTCCCTTCTCTGCCCGTCTGCAGCCACCACAGTCCCTCACAGGCCAGGGGAGGTGAAGAGAAGATTACTTGATGCACATTGGCAGCAATACAATTTGCCCTACTTTGCTCTGTTTAGCCCCCAAGAGCAAATCAGATGATGATGTGCCCATAATACTGCAAAAAAAGAAAAAAACCCAAACCAGCAAAACAAGACAGATGACAAGATTTAGTTACAAGGCTTGAAGGGGATGGAGAAGAGACAATGGGAAGCAATTTATCTAAGGCAAAATTTACGATTTCAGTAAGGTTCTGGCTCAAGAAAGCATTTAATTATATATGTTTCTTCAAGTGCATAAACGTTATGCTGAAACGGGTTCCATCTCTGCAGTGAGGCAGATGTCCTTCCGTCACAGCACAAGGGTAAAGAGACAAAAGGAATGAATGCCACATAATCTCCTTCTATGTAAAAACTGCTAAAACTTGTAACAGTTTTACAAGCACTATGATTTCAACTATCAACCTGAAGAAGGTTCTTCCTGTATTTCAAAAAATAATACCATCAGAATCAACGCACTTCTGCAATGTAGAGGGTATTCTTCTAGAACTTGCTGACAGGCACCTGTTGTCCAAAAAAACTATCTCCAAAATCGGATTAAAACTCTCCAAATCTTTAAATCAGTGTTACGACCTGCTGTGGTACATATGATATGTGAGGTCTCAAAGTCTGGCTTTGACTGCAGCAGAGCTCTGCTGTAGCGTGTGGAAGAGGGTTCCCTAGGTCATAGAATCATAGAATGGCCTAAGCTGGAAGGGACCTTAGAGATCATTTTAATCCAGCCTCCCTGCCGCCAGGGAGGCCACCTCTCGACTAGATCAATGCAGCCCACAGCGAAACAAGGCATTACTGTGCAGAAAACTCACGTGTCCTGGCCTGGATTAAATAACCAGAGAACAGATTGCTGACTCTGCTGTATGTGCTGTTTCCTTAAATCACCCTCCTCACATTAAACAGAACAAGTGGGAAGGAAAATCTGCACCGAAATCCATGAGAAGACTTTCCCGCCATTTGGTCCTTCACGCCAAAGGGAGAGTTGAGCTCCAGATCTGTATGTTAGATATTTTTATTTATAAAGCTAATCTTTAATTAGTGTCATTGACTAACCACAGTGAGGGATGTTGGAATGACTAGTAAAGTGTCCTCATCCAAAATTTGCTCATATCAAAGAAAGAACAGATGGCTTAATAAAAGAAACTATTACGCAGCACAAGGACTTTCCACAATATTATATTCATTCTCTTTACTATGGGAATTACTAATTTCCTGGGAAGTTTGTGATCAAATCCAGTTCAAAAGTTAGCTATGCTAAGCATGTGTTTCCAAAAAAAAAGCTGCATTCTTTTTTACTCAACTAGTAATTCAAAGTCTACTGCAAGAATAAAACCCGGCAATATTGTTCTAGAAAACTCTTCCAGTTTAGTATCATAGCCTTGATATCATGATAGGGAAGGTAAGGTTGCTATATTCACTAATAACAGATGGAGAACACACTTACAGAAAATTGCTCATGGATGACCTCTTTAAGGGATTGAGAATAGAGAAAATGGTTATTTCTGGGGGCTGTGCATTCTAGTTTGTCATAAGCCTGAAAAATCAGAATATTTGGTATACCAGTGAGATCTCCGTTAAAAAAAATATATATTTAAGGTTACTGTTCATTTCATTAAAGTCTAGCATTCAGTAAACAACTGGTAGAACACCTTGGAAAATAGATTATCTAAATCAAAGAGAACAAGAAATACTAATAAAAATCAGCTTAGTCAGATCTCTCAGGGAACAGTTCTGAATAGGAAAAGGCCCAATAGTGAAAATTAAGGACAGATATAGCAGAATTTTCCCAAAGCAAACACAGTTCCTTGTACTGAACCTGCTTTGCCAATTTCTAAATTCTCTTCTATGTACTTCCAGAACATGACTGTGCTGAGCTTCCTTTGTAAATGCAATAGATTAAAGGGAAAATTGGAAACATCATCACAGAAGTCCATTATGAAAATAAGAGAGTGTGTGGATACACCAGAGAATACAGGGCTATGTATTTTCATTTTCAGTTAATAGCCCAGTCTAGAAATTCATTTTTCTAAGGAAAGTGAGAAAATTCTCTATCTACTAAACAGATTTGGACTACCATTAGCCTTTTCCTACCACCTTTGCTGTACAAAACCACATAAGAAAACCACAGTAAATCTACTAACTCGATCTTGCCACAACA
>NW_009697336.1:5622-60572 GCF_000703405.1 Apaloderma vittatum | reverse complement strand
ACATCAAATCAGCAGTGGTCTACAAACTCATGTGGGGGGAAAAAAAAAAAAAGTTTTCCAAGTGAGTTAAGAGCGTAAATGTTAGCAGCTAAAAATAGCTAAAAGAAATTGAATTGTGACACCAGAATTGGGATTCTTGGAACACAAGGGGTTTTTTCCTCTTTTCTTTCAAGTTTTACAGATAAACAGAACTCTTGATACAAGATGCTAAATCTCATATTTACAACTCTCATCAGATACTGTAAATATTGTCATTTAATATGTATTTAAGACACAATCCTGGGAAATAGCAAAATTACGAAAACCAGATGAGTTGTTAATAACATTTTCTTAGGAGAAACTGAACAAAAATAGAAATACCAACAGAGTGACTCTTGAGGTCAAAACACAACCTGTGGTTCAATGAATGCAATTTTACAGATCCGGCACAAAGAAGCTGTACTGATAGTTACAGTATCACGATGAAGAATATGTGGATTTTTCCAGTTGGTGGTGGTGTTATATCCCAACAAAACGAAAGCCATAAACAGTCATTGGGAAGACAGAGGATTCACTTGAACTATCAAATAACCATGATCGATTATTACAACGTATCCATCATGTACAGTTCCTTAGAACATTAAAAGACCTGAATTATGTAATAAGGTATCAGCTACAGACTGGCTGGTATACAATAAAGTCTAGAAATACCCAACAGAATGGAAACTTTTCTAAGGTAGGCATTTAAGACTGTACAAGTTCATAAGCTTTAGGAGACACTTGTATAAATATTGCCCTCTATCAACATATGCTTTTTTATGGATAACATGTGGAAGAATAAGAAGTTCCTTTTCCAGGCATTGAATATTCTTTGAAACATTGGTTGGGTTTCTTCTTTACTGTTTTCTAACTTATTTTGCCCTAGGAACCCCATGAGAGTACAGCGTGTTTTTACGTCAAGTATTTCAGCCAATATGATGACAATTCAGCAGTGCCCGCTTTTATTCAGGACCAACAGAAAACATGGAAATAAAATTCACTACAGTGGACCACAGTAAATGCATTTTCTAGAGTATATCATCTGTGGACTTCACAAGGAAATGTTGTCATTAGTAAAGGTAGATTTCTGTCTAAATATCGATGTTGAAATGAGTTTGATAAAACTGCCATTTCTTCTGGCAATCACAGTCATTACAACTCTTGAACCTCATTTCATAGAAACTTTCTTTCCTCTCTTTGAACGCAGAGCAAATCACACTTTGAAACTTGTGACTTTTCAAGTACAAATCCAATACAATCTGTCACAGTTGGTCTACCCTACCCAAGTCTGGTTAGCTCCTTTGGAGTCACTTTTGAAACATCAATTTAATTCTTCCTATCTCAATTGGACTTTTGGTCTGTAATTCCTTAAGTGCAATTAACAGCCATCTTCCTGCCCAGACTACTTCCCCCCGATTTTTTCCCCTAACTGTACGGTGCTGCATGTCTTTCTACCCATGTTTCACCAATCTTGAAGACCATGGACACCAGAGAGCGATATATCGCCCAGACATTAAGCTCTGGTTCCTTCAAAGTCACCGAGTCCTTCAAGACGTCAGTGGAATCATAGAATCATGTCAGCTGGAACAGACCTAGAAGATCATCGAATCCAGTCTTTGTTCAACACCCCGATGTGACCCTGTGCTGTTCCTACTAAAAAGAGGACAGACATCTCAGAATTATGACGAGTCTGGTAGTCTTCCTACATCTAAAAAAATGTTTCTTATAGACCACCAGCATAAAAAGCACACAACTACATTGGTACAGTCCCTTATAATACTGCAGCAGCCCTTCTCTCTCATCAAAAGTGCTTCAAAGTATTTCTCTGCTTTTAATGCTTCATAGTATTTCTCTGCTTTTTAGCTTGGGCTCTTCCAGAAACATAACCTCTGTCACCACGGCTGAGACACTCCAAGGGTAAGTGAAAATGCAACTCCCGCAACACCACCAGCGCAGCGGCGTGGGAGATGTATTGACAAATGCAATCGATACTCCTAACAAATGCCATCTATCAGAAATCCAAAAAGAACAGAACCCTAAGACTCTTATTACTGAAAGCACCTTAACAGAAAAAAAGAAGCAGCTAAATAAGCAAAGTACAGGATACTTCAATTAAACAGAATCATCCTCAAAATTGTTTTAGGCTTCATTGTTTAAACCAAGATAAGACAGAATCTGGATGATATTCTTACTGACCTACTAGAAACCTGTTCTCAGAAAAAAACTGGTACTCAACCGCTGTAGAATTTAGAAGCAGAATTGTAATTGTAGCACATAAGAGTCCAAAAAAGAATAAGGCTTATGTGTCCAGATTAATGAAATTTGAAAAAATAAAGGAAAGGTGTTAGTACAGTGCAACAAGACCCTATTATGCACCATAATTAAATGTCAGTACACATTTTGTCAGTTTACATGTGAATTTTAATTTCTAGGGCAAATTGGTTTATATGTTTGGACACTTAAATTGCTGCTATGCAGTTTAGTCATGACTACCAGATCTGAAAATTAACCTCTTTTGACAGGTTGTTATTTAGGAGTTTGATTCAGCAACCACAAGTGACCCAAGGTCTGGACACAGTTTGGCTGGAGAAGGCATTTAGCAGCTCGTCTGGCACACCAACAGAAGCACCTTAGGACAACCAATCAAAGTTTCGGTCATTTCAGTGAGCCCCTTGACCTCAAAGGAGTAGAGTTCAAGCAAAGTCAAGTGACTGCAACTATTTGTGTGATTGTGGGATCAAACTCCACCAGAGCGACAGGCTCAAATCAGGATAATTTGGGGTTGTTGTTTGTAACGCTCTAACATTAAAGAAAAAAATCATCCATTCAAGTATCCAAAAATACCATAGTCACCAGTAGAGGAAATTAAAGGAAGCATATCAACATACCAACTGACAAAATACTACTGACATTGAGCTCTTTCGCAAACGATCATGTCCCACTGCACCAATACTTTTTATCTGGAGTGCTAAGAGAATTGTTTCTTATTTGCAGAGAACATAGGAGCTCTGTCCCATAAGAGGAACTGCCTTTTTGCTTTCTGCACCCTTCGAGGATAAGGGTAGAAGAAAAAGCTGCAGAAAGCTGCACAGTATTATTCAAGGCTTCAGTTACTCTTTTCAAGCTCTATTTGAGTATTTCAATCCAATGCCTATGTATTACACATTATTAACTACCTACAGATAATGATGGTTCAGTTTTCCTGATACACTGCTGCTGATGATTTATAGAATCACACAATGAAAAAGGTATTCTGAGAGATGAGTGGCATTTTAATTTCATACAACAAAGAAAATTTCAGGGTGCCACTGGAGGAAAGCTAAATAGAAGAAAATTATTACAGGCATAGAATGAATACAGTACAGTATTCATTCACATAACATGGATATAAGCTTACAAGAAACTTGAGTTTACTTTTATGTAAGTATATAAATTGATTTAAAAATGCAGTTTTCAATTTACGAATTATCAAAAATTGTATCAAGAGTGATGCAGACACAGTGCCTAGGGATATGGTTTACTCAGGGACTTGTCAGTGTTAGAAAAATGGTTGGACTCGATCTTGAAGGTCTTTTCCAATCTAGGCAATTCTGTGATTCTATGAAAAACGTCCACGCTCCCAGAGACTGTGGGAGGACTCTTGGGGGTGGCTGTACCAACTCTATTTTCAAGCTCTGTCTGCACAAAAAGCAAAAATGCATCTTTACTGTTCGTTGCAATAGCTCTGGAGAATCAGGACCACTACAGAAATGCAATTCCATCTAAAAACAACCAGGAGATGCCAGCTAAGTTCCAGTTCCAAAAACATTTTATTGCTAATGGTGCATGAACCAGGAAGAACACAGCTTGATTTATATCTCAAGCTGAGCTTGTAGCATGGACAAAACAACAAGAAATCTTGAAGTGCTTTACTTGTAAATTAAACAAGTGCATCCCAGAAGAACTTGCCTGCAACAAACATCAAAAGCTATAACGCAAATGCACACTCAGTTTCAGATTATTTTATCCTTTGTCTTTAAGAATAGTATGTATTTCTTTTATAGAACATGCAGAACTCAAAAGCAGACAACTGGTCTACAGCAATGTTCTTTGTATTCTGTTCCTGGCTATGTAAGAAAACAGCTCAAGCCAAGCAAAAGGAGTTAATCATTCTTCCACACATAAAAAGAATCTTCCTCATATTACTCAATACTGTATCTCAGAAAGAGATAATTTATAGTAGAAGGTAAAATTTGATGATCCTACATGCCCCAGGTTGCTGTTATGTTTCTGAATCTGTCTAGAAGTCAGAAGAATAGAAAAACAAATCCAAAAGGTATAATTTTAAGAATTTAAGAAAGAGATAGTAGAGATAACCACAAAGCAGATTAACTGCTGAATTCACATAAAGTCCAGATCAGCTTCTGGCTTAGTATGAAACCTAAACTGGTTTGAGCTTGGATTTTAAAAAACTGATGTCTTTATAGATACATTCCATATTGTTCCAAGCATCCATTCCGGGTCAGCATCACTTACATGTACAGCAGAACTTTGGCATGCAGTTATTCTTTAAGAAAAACTTTAAGAAGTAAAATGTAAGACCACTGGTCTGTGCAGGAGACTAAGGACATCCAAAGAAACTATTCCACCAGTTCAGCTGTGGGGGGAGTAACCAAGGTCAGAAAAGCAATGAACAACATCTCAACAGCAATAATATTTTACATCAATTTCCTGTGTAGCCTCATCAAGAAACAATTATATTTCATCCCAATGCTCTAACTTTCAGGGATTTCATCTGATTTAGCAGCAGAAGAGTCACTTTTCCTCTCTCCCTTCTGAGCAATCAGAACGAGAAGTCTCCTATTCATTCCTGTAGAAACGGGCAACATTTCTTGTATCTCAAAGTTCTCCACTTGTACTGCTTTGGTACTGCAGGCTTAGCTGTTCATGAGGGCTCCACATTATGGAGAGATTTCTCATCTCCTTTGCATCTTAGGGCTAAGGCATTCACTCTCCTAGCAGATTCAGCTAATGCTATAGCTGCTCTTTTTAAATCAACTGTAATTCTGTAGTAGGTGTAGCAGAATATGTTTTTTAAAAGCTGTAACACAAATTGTCTCTGCATATAACACCACCAAGGGAAAACTACTTTGATCACTTTGGGATGCTTTCTTCTGTATCATGATGAGACTTATTATGTTAATGTTTTACACTGAAAATCTAATCTGTCAAGGATCTCTAGAGAGATACCAAAAGGAATAAACAATTAACTACCAGCCAGAAACATTGAGGTGCGAGGCAAAAATGAGAAGTTCTGGGAAAACAACAACAACAAAAAATAACAGATCTATCTGTAAGAAGCAGAAACGAGAGGTTTTTCTCTGGTCTCTCATAAAATGGAATTTGTCCCCTTTAGAAACATCCTTGGATGAGTGGGAAACACATCTCTGGGGATTAAATATTAGTGTTTCTGCTCTGTATTTTATAAAATATCTCACCATTTTAAAAACTGATTAGAACACAGCAGAAATATAAAGCCCTGAATGAAACAGTAGCACACCAAGCAATTAAAGACTTGGAGGATTATGAGAATTGCAGCCCCCATCAAGCTCCTCAAACAAGAAATCACAAGTTGACTGTGATTTATTTGGGAGCCTTCTCCACATTCCTTACAGGGACAAATGTTTAAGATAATTTCTCAGCAGCCTAATCTAGAACTGGAATTGAGATCAACTAAACATAAAAAGAAATATTCATGTTTTAGAGATTGTACCACTTGTGTGGGAGAAAAATTTGGCAGAAGCAGTAGAAGTTTGGGGGTTTCTTTAGGCTCAAAAAGTACTAGAACACTTGCTATGATTAGGGTAACCGACAACAAACTCCTGTATACAATGTATACAAAAACCTACTTAATTTTGATGCCAGCTGTTCCAAACTCTACTGAAATAGCGGGGACACGATTATGAGTGGTTTAATTGAATAAAGACTGGTTTATAGTAGCAAGAAAAATGACAAATAATTATCTTCATTTAATTCACTTGGGATTCAGCTTGTTTTCTGCTTCCTTGATATTAATGAAAAGAAATCCAATTTGTTCTACATGGCAAGATATGTAATTTAGATGCTTATTAATGTACAGATCTGGCAGCAGCTCTCTGAGAAATGTTGTCTTGAAAATGTTTGTTTTGTAAGTCAAGAAAGCTAGAAGTGTAACAAAACAACATGTTTTGCATCAAAGTGTAACAAAACTGGAAAAAAGAACCACATTGTTTCTCACTGTGAGTGGGCAGACTTGTAGACTTTATCATAACTTGGGAAGAGATCTTTGGCAACAACATGATTTTTACAATACACATCAATATAATGAATAATATAATAAAAACCCTTCTCATAATTTCTGACATTTCTAACATTATACAAAAAAAATGTTATTTATTATCCAAATGTTATATATTATACAAAAAAAAGTTATTACTTCAGGGTTTTTTTTGTTCCTAATTATTTAAAATCTACCTTGCCTGTTCTGACCAGGACAATTCTTTACGACATTGCCTGCATGCCACACAAAGAATATTTCTGTCACCTCTAAACTTTTTTCTGCACTTGCAGCAGTCTGCAAGCATTATAAATGTTAACTGCACCACAGGTTAAATACAGGGGGAAAAGGCATTATCAAATAATGCCTTCAAATTAAGCAAATGGTAAACAACTACCATTGCAGGTTCGGTTTCTCATCTATCCAGAATAAGACAGAGAAAAGGACAGCATGACACGAGAGTTCCCATGATCATACACAGCTCCTGGCCTGAAGGGAACTGAAGAATCAAAAGATTAATTGAGTTCTGAGCTAATGTTAAGTTCACAACTTCCTTTTTTATTTCTAACATGAAGAAAGGAAAGACGCATTGTGGAATAAGGGAGGAGAAAGAAACAAAGAAAATGAGCTCATTTTTTTAGATACGTTCAAATAATGTGCTAGCTGACATCATCAAAGACACTGATGTGGGAAAAATCAGCATGATGTGACATAATTATTCTTCTTGCCAGGCAGAGACAGGTATGACATGAAGCTTCTTTTCCACCATAACTGCATCTGTACAAAGTAAATGTAAAACATAACTGCTATTTAATACACCAAATTCTGACTGCGGAGAGAGTGTAAGTCAGTGAAAAAGTATTTTTTCCTGTGACTTCCATTTCAGCTGAGCCTAACAAGTTGACCTGGAAACAGCAAAACCTAAGGAAAACGTCCCAGTGCTATTTGCTGTGGCTCCATGCCCTGCCTAGCAGAGCTGCAGCACCCTGGCCTGCCTGTGGCTGCACCAGCAGGACCATTTTCAGTGTGGTCCCCACACAAGGCAGGAGGCACAATGATGCAAGTGCTAACTTGATATAGAGATGAACATTTGCTTAATTAATGCACGCAGACCACTTCATTTTGGAATAACACGAAGCAAACACATAAAAAATCGTTGCCACCGCTTCAACTCTGTTGTTCGGTGAGCACGAAAAGAAGTGACAAGGGTAAAAAAACCATTTTTCCCTCAGCTCTTTTCACATGAACATTGGTTCCCCTCATTCTTCTCAATTAACTTCTGTAGATGCGAGTGCAGACACGGCACGACTCTCAGGAAGGACAGATTCCCGAACCCTTACACATTGTTAGTGAAAAGAATATTCACGGTATTATTATAGCAATTTACTTGGTATCTATTTCAACAAACTTTCTGCTCTCAACTGATACATACACAAGGTGAATCGTGTGTTCCTTGCAGTAGAGTGGAACCTCGTTCCTTATCTGTGCCTCCAATTAAATTCATTCTGCTATGCAACTGAATGCAGTCAGCATCCACCAAACAGCCGCAGAGGTCACTTACTCTGTCTGAAAGTCATGCCACACATCAAATACTAACGTCACTAGGCTTTTGCTGGGGAAAGTTTGCATTCCAGCAAGCGGCTTTTGAAAGAGAGAGGGTCTCTGAACACGTGCTGGATCAAGCCTGGCTCGATCTATCTGGTCCAGGAGTTCTCTGGTTTGTCCTAGCACTGGTTGACCCAGCAGTTCTCCTCCTTGGTCCCACACCAGTGGGATCAAAATCATAGATAGTTTGCTCAGTCCAGGAAATTTCAAATTAGTATGGGATGGTTAGCCTCAGGAGTCATTCAAGCCCACAAGCTTTTATTAATGCATCAGCAAAATCAGATCTACACTTGCCATAACTTCCTGCAAAATGGGCATCTCTCATGCTTTGAGAAGGGCATCCTTGAATACCAACCAGCTGTCCTGAGTCTACCCTTCAGGGCAGCCTCCCATGATTTGCAGGTATTATTTGCCATCAAATCTCCCTTTTAGAATGAAAAACTCCTCCATCTATTGCTCTGAATCCAAAGGTTTTAACTGATTGATTTTTTTTAATTATTATTTTTTTCAATCTCATTTTCACTAGAAGCTGTATTCACTAGGAGAAAGAGGGAGGAGGGACCAAAAATCTACCAAAAAAAATCTACACTTCCTAATTTGAACTCTTGCTTAAAATAATCATACGTGTCTACTTACACATATATGCTTCTGTATGTGTAAACAAAAAAGACTAAAGACACCTGCACAGAGCAGTCACATCAGGTTGACAAGCTAGTGTAGTCCTAGAAACTGAAACATAGCACTTCGTTTTTAAAGACTGCTACAAACGTTAAAATTTTCTTTCTCAAATTCCGTTCTATTCCAACTAACTGTCTGGTGTGTTAGTGGCTAATTAGCTGCAAGTCAATAACTGAGGTTTCTGTCAACAATATCTGGATTTCAGCTATAAAACAATGAAAACCCTATTCCACTAGCACACTTTACAAATTCTTGCAATTAGCTGCCTTTTGTCCTTATTTATTCCTGTGGGATGAATACTTACAGTCCTGAACATTATTTGTTGCTCCATGTATCTAACCAGGATTATTTTCCCAAAATTCATTTATGTTTTCCTTTTATAAATCACATCTAATCTATTTCCACTAGTCTGGCTGACCTTATAAAACTACATAATTAGTATCTTGAACACTGTTTCATAACAAAACTTAATTTACAATAACTAGAAGGCAAATACCCTCACAACTGTTACAGATAGATACCTAAAAGCATTTTACTCGGATGGTAAAATAATGAAACTACCTCCAAATGCCTTCCCCTTCAAAGTAAAGATCCAACATACAGCCTTTTCAAAAATAAAATATGAACACAATAAATTTTTAAACTGAAATATGATTAAACTTTAAGCCACAGCCCAAAACATTGCAAATAGAAGGTAAAAGCAGTTTCACTTGTCGTTAATGCAAAAATCTGGAATCCTGAAGGTTAAGCACTTAAAAGGTGGTAACAGAAAAGTCACTTTTTGTTTTTAGATTCCTTTAGATAATTTTTAGATTCCTTTAATTTTTTTTTACTCAATAATAGATTTTGCAATGACACAAGATATAAAAAGCTATTTGTAACATACCTCTACATGTGAATATGAATATACTGGACCTCTTTCCTTCTAGTACATTATATACAGCTGGAATAGTCAGCTCCAGACTAAGGACTGCAAGGAAGCAAAACAGCTGCTTTGGCCAAAACGCAGCCCAGACTGAAAGAGCAGACCAGGATACGGCATCTTGTAAAAAAAATGCACTCCAGCAACTAAAAACACTCAGAATCTCTGTCTTATCCAGTAGATATCTCTGAGCCTTTAGCACACCGTTATGGATTACTGCATCAGAACCATCTGACTTTCGGAGACAAGTGTTCTTCCCCTAGAGATTGTTCAAGCACAAGACACAAACCACCACTTTTTGGGTCAAGTGGTGATCAAGGAATTAAAAGGAGAAAACGGACTTCTGATCTGCAATGTTCCTCATTTCTTGGATTTCAGCTAAAGCATATGAAAATGTAGGTAGGACTGAATGGTGCACTAATTCAGGGTGGGGGGAAGGCAGGCACAGCAACCAAGCTGTGTTATTAGAAGCAGTCTCCATGCCAAATAATACCCTAAATGCTCCAATGTGTCAACATGCAGCAAGACAATAAAGTTCCCCTCACTGCTTTTGTCATTGGAGATTTCCTCTTTTTCATGAACTACAGCAGCAGTCTATTTCCAGTGGTATCTTAATCTTCCTCAATGCTATTCTACCCTTTTTAGGAGCACCACCAAAATGTTCAGGTAACTGTGCCCCCTTTCTGGTCCTGTCAAGGAGCCTCAGAAGATGGCACTTCCTCATTCCGAGTAGAAGCCAGCCCAGGTGAAGGACTGCAGATAAACCTTTCTGCAAGATTAGCCTACACAGTAACAGCAGTTTAATTCCCCATGTTTCTTAAGGTACAGAGAAGTGAAGTTTGTGGAAAATAAGCAGGCAAAAAATTAGTTTAGGCTAACCTGAAACCTCAGATTTGTCTTCATATAGAGTCTCCATCTGTCTTTGAAGAAATCAACATTAGCTTCAGTACTTCCACATTCATTCTTCTACCACTGAGCTACAAGTTATTATAGCAATCCAATTTCCAGCTAGAGCCACAAAATATGATGGACTGTGCTTCTAAAATGAAAAATGTATGAAGTGGTTGAGGCAGAAGACACACAGGAATTTTTGTGTTAACTAGTTTCCTCATTTTAAAAGCCTGTTTCGAGATTCCATCCAACGTCAAATATACCATGCAGCAGAGAAATACAACTGGAAATGTCCCTAAACAAATTTTCAGCACTCGGCCATCCACCTCGGTGATAATGCCTTTAAAATATAAATCACGCTACAACCAACACTACTTCCTCTAGGGTAAAGGCTTTTTATTTTTTTATTTTTTCTCAAAGATATTATCTCACACAGCTCAGCAAGCTCTAATTTATCTTGGTCATATTTTTAAGTTAAATCACGAGTTTATAAAATGTGCCTTTCGATCAGTGCCTTAGATTACTCATATTATTAGAGTTAGTGCCGGAAACAAGATTCTTGGCATACCAGTTACGACTTGTTTAGGAAATTGATATTGGCATTTTCTGCATCATTTGCTTTTTCTCCAGTGAATTACTTTCCTGTCTTTGACTCTCTTAAAGAAATTTCAACCTTATGGGAGAATAAAACTAATTAAAAAACTGGGCAAATTTAACTGCAGGCAGAGAGTCTGAGCTGCTTCTTAGAATTAATGTACCTATTGATCTGTTAAAATAATAAACCGAAAGTTGCAGTCTATCACAGAAAATAGGAAGGTGTTTGAGGTCAAACACTAATTTATCCTTTAAGGGCAGGCATAATGTTTCTTATACTTACAGGTTAACCTGGCAGTTTTCCAAGACAAGATGGATAAGAATAAAGAGGAATTAGGAATTACAAAGGGAAACAAAAACTCACATGAAAACAAACTAATTTTTTCTTTACACAGACAGAAGCCCTGCAATATTACAGGGACAACAAGGAGTATTCATTCTTTTCAGGGATGTATTTTAAATTATCTAATGACAGGTCTTGTGGGGTTTTGTTTGGTTGTTCTTTTACCTTGTTAGTTAATAGAATTTATGTAAGTAGCCTTAATTCTTCAATGTATGTGTAAACTATTGTCTTCTTCCCCAACCTTTCCTGATTGCAGGTGCTGCTATTACCCAAGTTAGGAAAAAAGGTTCTCTTTAGATTTTCAATATCAAAGACAAAACAAATCAATTTTAATTTCTCAAGAGCTGAAAGTGCTGACACAGAAGGTCATTAAATACTGTCTGCTCTTTGGTGGCACTAGAGTCTGGAATAAAGAATCTTATAAAACAACAAACACTGAAATTGAGAAGATGAAGGAAGAGCTTGTTTTGGGGAGAGGTCACTGTAGATATTAGCAAAGGGTCCACCCTCTTTGTTTGCTAACCACATGTTACCAAATACATTCACTGAATAGCCAGGGGCTACCCAATTGACGCCAATTCTTAAAAAATATAAGAATTTATGACCTAAAATTCCAAAGTAAAATTGGTCTTTGCTGTTAGCGGTCCTCCACTATCATCTCTCTGTACCTCAGTAAAATTTCAACTTCAAATAAAAAAAAAATAAAATTGGTATTTTTGTTTCAACCAATTCAGTCACCAGTTTCCCTCTGGTACTTTTTCCTATGGAATCTTGATAACAATAATTACCACAGAAATATGTTCAAAATTATTAAAATTCACATAAGTTATTATATCAACTGGAATCAAGGAATGTACTGCATAGGCAGAACCACAGACACAATGTGAAACAGAAGATCTGGGAATTTGAAACTGGCACGTATGATTTATGTCCAATATTGGAACCCAATCTACAAAGATGGCACATAGCAATTTACACAATAATTCTCTCTGGAATCCTTTGGAACGCCTTATCAGCATAGCTGCCATTCCCCCAGTCTCCCTGGACTCTTCATAACACCCTTGAATTTTTATTGCCCTGATCAAAACCACTTGCGTGAACAGATTACATATTCATCTCAACTTGAAGTCAGACCTCAAAGTATCAGTTTGGTTTACTTTCCCTTTGTCCTTTTTCTTTCTCTACCTATTCTCTTTCCTTTTACTCTTTATTTGTTTTTTGTTTAGCAAGTGTCAGGTTCATCCAGACAAGACCATCTTTCACAATACTGCCCTGAGCCTGTGACCATTAAGGAAGTGAAGAGCATTGACCTGAACAGTTCAACATTCATTCTACTCTGTCAGCTCACAAAATTTCTCATAAGGCTGTGAGCTGAGCCAGTGTTTCTCTGGCAGAGGTATTACAGTAAAAGTCTGAATGGAAAAAAAACCACCCCAACAGAACAAAACAAAAACCACAGATGGAGCTTTTTCTTTTCCTTTCTCTTTTTTCTCCTCTGTTATTGCTGTTCTCTTCTTCTTTCACCTGCATTTGTCTTGTTTCCTCCTAAAAGAAGTAGGCTTGACTCTAGTAACAGCTCTAGTCCTTCTCAAGTAAGTGTCTCTTAACTCTCCCTCACCTGAATATCCCCAGTAGGAACAGTCATTACCACCTCAAAATATATCACGCTGGTTGTTGTTACAAGCTGTTACTCCTTCTTTCCCTGTATCTTTAGAATTAATTTTAAATATCTGCAATCACATACCAGCCTTGGGATTAAGCTGGCCAAAAGCCTCTATGCTTGAAAGCCCCCACCATGCTTAGGTGGCGAGTGTCATCAGCGGGCTACCAGCACCTCTCCTCACCCGGATTTGTGTTTGCATTCAGTGCTTCTCCCTTCAAAACAACGCTCTTTCTCTAATGCAGCACTGTGTAGATTCATTTTCTACGTCTACACATTCAAACCAGTTAACCTAGTTTATTTTCCTAAAGTCATTATTGTCCTTAAACTGGAAATGAATACTCCATTTTCTCTTAATATCAAGTCATCTTACATGAGCACTTTAGCTAGAGCTCATTAGTCATTACACACATTCACTTCCTAAAAAGTGCATAGAAATTGGTGTGTAAAGTGAATGAACTGATTCTCAGATGTGGAACTAATAATAAAAGAGTATTACCCACACTGCAGTTGTTAACACTGCTGTAATTAGGGTTTTAACAATCAGAGTTACTATCTAAATTTCAATAGTCATCTTTTTACAGTTATGTTAATTAGGAGAACATTATAAGGTAAGCACTACCATATGCCTTCAGTGAGTAATTATTTTTTGAAGCTGTCTTGCCTTCAGTATTTTACACTGAATGTTGAAAAGCATCCTTTCTAAAGCAATTGGTAAAATATTACATGAAGTTGATAGTGTAAGCCTTTTAAAATGCAAAGAAGACTTTTCAAGTCCGATATTTAACCAGAATTTATTTCTGAAAAGGATTCCTGCGGGATTTCTTAGCTTGCCTGACTGAATTGTACAGCAGTGGGGTAAGCCTGGCCTTCCATCTGATAATATATCCTTTAGAGGGAAAATTAAACTAATTGCACAAGTTCTGCAGGCCATCCTCTACATACAACATCCCGGTTTTGTAAAATGTAGAACTAGCAGTGCCTTTTTGAAGTTATCCATGGTATGAAAGTATAGCCTGTCTAGATCCCTGGGAACGACAGCCCTGCCTTTGAGCACAGCAACCGGCTCCTCCCGTTCGGTTTCATCTGCAAACCCGTGTGAGCGCACTCACTCACCTCCAGCACATCGCTGCTGGGGCTGCGTTTGTCAGCTGCTAAATGACAGAACTTTCATGCTTCTAACTATACTTCAGTCGGTGTGTCAAATACATAAAATTTTAAATTTACCATATTATGATGCAGTGGTTTTGAACAGCTAGAAGTAAAATGCAAATCTGTCATCCAGCACAATTAGGAAACAACAATTCTCTTATTCTAACTACATATGCGTACTTTGCATAAAAGTCATATGAAGATCAACTGTCATTCTACAATATCAATATCCATCAAATGACAGCATCTTCCATCATCAGCTGTTCGGTATAATGGAAATACAGTCCCTGGAATACAATACTTTAGCAGGATAAATGACTCCCATTTTAGAAATAAATGTCTCGGCTTCACTTCAACGTTTATTTCCTATGAATGCCAAGGGGATGCTAAGACATTCCTCTAGCAGTGGGAGGACATTATCCCGTTGCAACGTTCTGTTCTGACTTTCTCTCTTAAATCATCCAAAGCTATTATCAACATCCCTGATCTAATTTCCAGAATTCTTATATACACAGCTTAAAGTTATGCTTCCACAGATATAGTATTGCAACTTCTAAATAGCACAAGGGAAGATTCCGAGATGAGGGAAAAAATAAAAAAAGACAAACTATATTTTCTTCCTCTATATTTGCTTTCTGCACTGAAGTGAAAAAAAGACATGCAGTAATGCAAAGCTTCATCCTGCAAGGTGGGCAATAAGACTAAGTACACTAGGATTAATCCTAAAACTAAGTACACTGGGATTAATCCCAGAAGATACTTCATAAGATGGAGTCTTTTAGAGAACATGTCACCTTGAAAATGAATGCTTTCCTATTTCATGGCATTTCGCCCTGTTGCGGTATCAAATGTGCGAGGAAAATAGATCACAGTTTTAATTTTTAATTTCAAAAAAGGACAAACATAAAATTTTTGAACAGTTTGGTAAATTTGCTTTTTGAGGGCTGATAACTGTGCCTACTTTAAGTCCATGAACATAAACCCAGGTATTTTCTGAGTTATTTCAACTCAGAAAACCACTCTTCAAACTCATAATGGTGGCTTCATCTAAAGAAATATGAGGAAGAACAGAAGTTGTACGTAGCAGCAAGCATTTAGCTGAATGTTTGCCTCTGATATAAAGTAGAACTAACTGCAGAATTTTGAAAGTATGCTCAGTGCACGCAATAGCATCACCCGCTGCACCTGCAGGAGAGGCCACCGACCTTCCCTTTCACACCTGTCACTTGCAGATTCTGAGAAGCTGGCCTAAACATTCTTCTAACCCCATCTATTCAGGCTGTCTCCAGGTTCAGGATAAAATTGATAAAATTGAAGGAAAAATAAAAACTTTATATCATCAGATACTGAAAGAAAGGTATGATACACCTCCAGTAAGGAAGTGTGTCAATTCTGTTATAGAGCTTATTATCAAATAGTAAAAATGAATGGTTTTCATCACAAAGAGGAAATGGCAACATATATCTAAGTGGAAAAGAATCTAAGTGCACACTGCCTTTTTTTCCTCTTGTTACGGAAGAAAAATAGATTGACTTATTCATGAAGAACTTTAAAACAGTAAACACAAATTAGGATCATAACTATGATACTAATAAAACGAAGACATCACAGTCTACATCTATTTGTATAAAAATCAAACACTGACAGGATACAATGAATAACATCTTTATCTTCTAATGTTTAGATCCTCTAAGCATTTTTCCTGTTTATCTGTGCATTACTAAATCCACTTTCCATGTCCAGCATAATGGAAGCGTAGAATAGGTGTCTCCTCTCTTTAGTCTTAGCTGAAAATAACCTCTCAAAGCCTCTGAACCTTTTCCTCTGCTCAGTCCCTGCTTGATGGCTGAAGCTTCCTTAGTTGAAAAACTTGGTTGTTAAAGCATTCTATGACAGAACTACATCCCCAGTGATACCATCCATCATAACGGTTTAACCAACATTCAGAGGAACTTTGTACATAGCTGAAGTTTCAGCTTCAAGGCGCTTTCAAGCACCTCATTTAAGATAATTTCATAAATCTGTAATACAGTCAACCTGGAATTAATTTCCAATTAAAACCAAAACAAAGTGAATTTGACATTTGCCTAAGAAAAGGGGGGAGGGAGGGAATAGGAAAAACAAAATAAAACCGAGAAACACCTTACCACTGAAAAAACATTTAATTTTTTCACCTGACCTGTCTGATGTGTTTGTGGAAATATCTTCAGTTCTACAGAATCTGCTGTAAATTAGTATAAAACTTGGAGCCAGTTCTTCAGTGGAACATGCCAAATGTCCATGTTATGCTCCTCTGCATAAACATGCTTTAATAAGATTTTTACAGCACAGTTATAAGCTACTGGCTTTTTTCCTTAAGATTTCTATGGGGTTTATAGATAAAATCAACACTGAGAGTACTAATATTCATTGTTTACCAATACTTGACACACAAGAGTTAAAAACATCCCCACTGATATGTTATGTTTGCAGGTGTCTCTCTGTCCATTCAGGATAGACAAAATCCAGTTCTCTTGTACTGCAGCAGTCAGATACGCCCATAATATTTGCTTCTTTTACCCCATATATTAAAACCAAAAACTTTACTAGTATTCTGGCAACATAAACCCACAACTACTGTAAACTCATAACATGAAGTCCACACAGTAACGTATATTTCAAAGAACAGATAACGCATTTTTAAAAGGAATAAAAAAATTTAAGCTTATATACTTTTGTTTATTTCAGTTTTAATTCTGCCTTGTAAATAAGTTTTAGAATTTAAAACAGTAAAACTACAACGCAGGAGGATGCAATAAGTCCCGCCTGGGACGACAGGATGCTTTGACCTTAGGCCTTTCACATCATTAAAGAAGTTGGACGATCTAGCAAAGTATTTCTAAATCATTAAGGAATACGTCAACACCATGCTATACTTCCCTGGAACACAGCCCCTTCTGGGAAAAAATACCAGCGTCTATTTAACAGCACAGACTCTCCAAACTAGTTAAAAGAAGTTTCCAGAATTGCAGTGACATAGAGAGCAAACTGAGCTTAATTGGCTCGCCAGCCACCTTTGCAAAATTCGCCACTGATTAAGTCTGAATTTTATTTGTGGTCATAGGACGGATTTCTGTGACAGCAAAAAGTCACAAAGTAACGAGGTTCTGCTGCAGTTTCACCATAAAACATACGGACACAAACATTTCTGAAACCAGAAAGGAGCGAAACCCACTGATTACGAAAACCACTGGCAGTATGTTTGATTATACCCAACAAGGGGATGAAAATATTATCAGTGGATGTATAGTTTTCCTTGTGAAACTTTGCCCCAGGACTTCAGAACAGAATGCATCTAGAAACTTCTCTATCACATACTTGAAGCCTGTACAGGGCTAAACGTAGAGGCATGTGCAGAAATAACAGGGTTGGAAATAGGTATTTATGGTTCCCTCTATCATTTCTCCCTTACCCTAAATCCAAGCAAAATTTCCAACGGTGGCGTACAGAATAACCACATTCCCCTCTGCGACACGGTGAAGTCTCTAGCCCCCAACTCATGGCATACCACCATGTTAAGTATTTATATAAAATTTTATTGGTAATTCAATGAATGTAAATTGTTCCAAAGATGATTTGTAAAAGTTTTCTCCTAATTTTAAAACAATGCGTAGCAGTGCTATGAATTATATGGGTAATTTCATACTACAGCTCAAGGTGAATAGACAATATGCTTGGGTAATTCTGTTCAGATCAATAAGACTTGAATAATAACTCAACTCATAAAGACCCTTCAGGGAACCTATTTTTGTTATTAAAGAACTGCTTTTGCACCAAATTTAAACATACAATAGACAAACCATTACATTTCTGGCATTCTTGTTAATTGCCTTGTTATGTACTTTACATTTGTAACAGCTCTCACAAGCGCAAAACTAAGCATCAGTGATCCGTTCTTTGGCAAATAACCTAAAGTGCTTGACTAAGTTATATAATTTGCCCATACACACGTCTGTTCTACTTAATCAAGTATGTTCTGAAGTACTATAGGAGGATCTTAATTTTCACATGCAACATTTTCTGCCTGAGATTAATAAAAAAAGCATTAAAATGAGTAAGATTAAAAATTTACCGATAAACAATGCCTCCTACACTGCTTCGTGATCGTAGCACTGTACTTTAGCAGAGAAGTATATTAAAAGAAGTAGGTTGTAAATAAAATAATCAAAATTAATCACCCCAATCACTCAGCTATGTATCCCATTAGGACTCCATAAAACACACTTCTGTACAGCCGAATTAAACCTAAAACTCAGTTCTGCATTAACCTTCCTAGTTTTCAAGGTGAGGTTTTTTTCTTAGAGTAGTATCCAGGTTAATTTACAGAACAGGATTCAGAGAAAGATGCCCACCACTAAAATGAGAAAAGCATTTGCTGCCACACCTGCTGTGCTCAAATCCTCCACAACTCCAGGGACTACCAACATGATTACAGTTTATTGCATATTATAAAAATAAAATTGCCAGCAAGTATGTTTTAAAAACTTGGCAACTTGCTATATTTTGATTTTGGGTTTTTTTTTTTTAATTTCTCCCTCTTCATGTACATTCCACTTTTGATTTTCCCCCAGCTCAAATTATGTATTTCCTTATACTAACCTAAACACCTGTTGTCCTTTCACTTCCATTTATCAAGATTCACTCAGTCATTCCTTTGTTATAGAAAATTTTCTCTAGGTTTTGCTGCTTCAAAAAATTCCTCCCATTCTTCTCTCATTCAAATACTCTGTTCACCCTGACATCCAGCTAACCACAGAGAAGCAATGCAGGTCACCCGCTACCCACAGCAAAAAATCTGCCTTTTATTTGGGCTGTAAAATACATCTGCCTGAACTTTGGTTAAGCACTGAACAAAGAATTCTAAAGCTTATTGGTTTACACACAAGCTTTGAAATGGATTGGTGAAAGGAAACACAAACCAGGTCACAGTGTAACCACGTTCTCGATCAAGTTCTTCAAAAAACAATTGTAGCATCACACGAAGCCAGCATCTACATTCACTATAAGGACAAGAAGTATCACAGAGTCCTCCAGGGAACCTGCTCATTTAGTGCAAGGTAATCAGCTCAGCAGCAAAATTGGTAGGTACTACTTGTGTCACAAGAGCACCAAAATTAAGACCATGTGAAACTACAACGAGAATTCTTCTAGGTAGGTGCAAAAGTCAAATATTCCAGCATTCGTAACAGGCTTCTGGCTCAGCATCCCAGTGTGCAAACTCCAGTCACTTGGAACCCTGTGTAGCTGATTCTCTGCTTCTGTTGTTGCCTAAATCAATGTACTAAACGGGCTGCAAATTACATTAAAATTTTTATGACCATTTTAAACAGTTTTCCCTCCTCCTCCTCCAATTAAAGATGAAAGCATTTAAAATCCACAACATTGCTCTTCTCCTTAAAGTATGTTCATCCATAACCCAGGGCTGGCAAGATGAAGGAAGCTTGCAGAAAGTGCAGAGTTATGACACATTTCCCTTTGAAGCAATTCAAAGGTTCAGATATAGCACTTCATCCATTTTAATAACAGCTTTAGGAAATTGAAGCAAAAGTAAAAAAACCACAACACTGTGAAACTTTTAAAATTAAACTTTCTCGTAACCTGCAAGGCATTATTATGTTACAGCTGTTTTTTTTCTGCAAGAACCCCTCCCTCCCTTTCAAACAGCCTAAATAAACACAAAAATAATACTTTTTTTCAACAAAACACACCAACCTGAACTGACACACATAAAATTATTGAGGCAAAACCACGAAAAAATACATTCCCCTCACTTTTACCCTTTGATTCCCTTTGTACTTAACATATTACCAGTGACTGCTTTCTCATCTAAGGCGAACAGCTTCTCCTGTCCTTAAAACAACCACGTAATAATTATGTTCAATTAAAGCTCCCTGACACATATTCTTAGCACTGCTAAGGTAATGTAGTAGATTTTCAGGAGAAACAATCTAGAAAGAGAGCAGATTAAAAGAGGAGAAATGCTGAGGGCAAACATCCATCCCGAGCTTTACCTTCACCCAAAGCGAACGCAGCGTGAAAGGCTTCAGCTAAAGACTCCCCACACGGAGACACGGGCCATGCGGCAGCGGGTCCCCTTTGTGCCCACCAGCCCGACCCGAGCCCTGGGCACTGGCTCCTCCCCTCCCCACCTATACCCCTCACCTTAGGAAGAACAATCTAGAAAATGCATACGAGGACTCACCAACGCTCAACACGGTGCATGGAAACCCACGTTCAGCCACCGCGGAGGGCAGCGATGCTGTGATGAGGCCAAAGAGACACCCTGAGCTGCCAGCCCCCAGGCACAGCTGGTCTCATTGGGGCTCCAAGCCCCCTCCCCTCCAGGAACTGCCCAGCTGACACCCACCCACCTGCACCTGGTGCCACCAAGTGCAAAAGCTTCTCCAGAGCAAACGGGATCTGTTTCCTCTAAAAGCACGTGCACCAGAACACTTAACAGAGGTCAGTGCCAGACAGGTGAGATGAAATTTTAAGAAAGCTTTACCTTCCAGTCAATTTATTTAGTATCAATGCTGTCTGCTTCGTCTGCATACTAATACTTACAGCAAAGTCAGCAATGGTGATTCTTCAGATAACAGAGATAAACCTTGTCATTTCCAACAACATTTTTTTTTAAACTGCAATGAACAAATGCTTTTATTGCAGCTTTTCTTCCAAGAAACCTGAATATTCTAAATATTCTTCCTGTTTCTAATATTTTTAACTTCTTGCCACTCAGTGAAATTTGTTGGGTGAGAGGGAAAACACAAGGTCATCACAGCTGGAACTCATTTTACATCGTCACAGTAACACTTCACTAAATGCAACTGGAACAGGGGAGCAGGTGGGCACTTTTAAGGGGGGGCTAGATGGCTGGCTGGCCGGCCAAGGCAGCTATATTGCTATATAAATGATCATAAAGGTGTAGATGTAATTCCTTTTTCATTTATTTAGACTATGTGTTATTTCGTTACTGGTGTTTTTGGCAGGGAGCGCATTCCACAAGGCTTCTGTGACCAATTCCCCACAGTGCTGAATTTTTCAGTGCACTTGTAATCACCTCCACACGCAGGGATTTGCAACTGTGTGTGTAAACTCATCTGTAGGCAATAAAGGTGTGTTTGTGGGAAAGAATCTTTGGCAGATAAAAGAATACCTAAAGGTTTGTTCACACGTCCACACAACCCTTCTCCTTACTGTGACAGTCCGAATGCAACCAAGAGAAAAATGAGGAAAGATAATTCAAATTTTTCCCGATCCCTAAAACCCACTTGTTCTCACTATGCAAATCTGTGGTTTTAAACAGGGAGCAATTTTACAGAGATATAACGTCTACCTCTCACCATTGCTCTACCTTTAATGATGCTTTAAAGAAAGGTGGGTAAATTCTTACCTTTGTACAGTGGCTAAATGAATTTAGCTCGAATACGAAGTGAAGACCTCTAAATATAGATGGTGACCTTCAGATGACAAGGAAAGCCATAAAAAAAGGCAGTAGTTTTCAACAAATTGTCTGTGGAGTTCTTGCACATTTGAAGGAACATGCTTCAGTATTGAATGGAGGTTAACGTGCTTTTGCCTACTGCTAACCCGATTTCACAGAAATGATTTATTCCACACTCAGAAATGTTCTACTGAGGAAAAAGCACGTCCTTTGGATGTATACTAAGACATCTGAAAACACTAGAATACCTCTTGTTCGCACATATTCCTTCTTCACAGCTCCTTATGCAAAGACTAGATAGCTCTCCCCCTTTTGGCTTTAGTAACTGCCTTAATTCAGACATGGAATAACTGAAAAAAATAGTAGCTGGTAAGATGATCTCTTCAAAATATTTTTTTACATCAGCGATCGGAGATATTAGGTGTTCAGAGTTCTAGGCAAGATGAAAAAGCCTTCCTCCTAGAAGTATTTTGTGACTTAACTGTTTGTATCTATGCAAATCATAAAGCCCAAACAAACAAACAACCCCGAAAAACTCCAAAATCCCCAGCCGCTGGGGTTAAAGGTCAGTGAGAGCAGTTCTTAAAAGGAACACCAAAAACTGCAGACACACTAGTACCTAACTCCCTGAAGTACACTTGAAAATGCAACCGCGGTCAAGCAGAACCTGAACGTTGGAGTTCAATCTTGCCATCTAACAGTGAGCGTCAGACAATCCTCTGCTGGCAATCATTATTGCTACGTGTCCTACAAGATAGACTGTTCCAATTTTCGGTTGGAATAAATAATTGCTCCTACTTTTTCCTGTATTTCTCTGGCCTCCTGGCAGCATTACAGTAGCTTAGTATCATGAGACACGGTTCTCCCTTTGAAGCGGAAGGTCTTGAGCTTCGATTCTTGGAAGCACATCTGCATTTGAAGGACAAGCCCGCGTGTGGTTGTGGCAGGGTTTATGATCTGACAGGAACCTCCAGTCTAGGACATCGCCAACATGATTTGACAGAAATTAATTGATCTCGAGCTGTTAACACGGTATTCTTGTGACTAGATCGCTCTCAGTCCAGCACTGAATCACGTTTGTATCCACACTCTGATCTAATAAATATGACCTTACACAATGGAAGTGGAAAAGGTAATAGGAGAAAATATTGATTTTATTTTAACCCTTGCTCCAATTCATTTAGTGAGGAATAATGCCGTGCTGAATGCATGCCCCCAGTTTTGCCTTTCTAGGTTCTACCTGTCTAAATTAATGTACTGGGAGCTGTGGCAGCTACACAGTATAGATGCGACCACACAAATACATTTCGTTCATTTAGGATTTTCTTAACTCTTTGTTATCTCCCTTCTTCTGTATTTTGTAGAGGTAAGAAAACACAGTTATCATATGGTACTATGTGAAACAGGATTCTGCAGTATCCAGCTAAATATTCCTGCCTTTCCCTGCACTTATAACTCCAAATAAAGATTGTCATTATTTTAATTTGGTTTAAGCAACCAATCTCATAGCCTTTAACTGCAAAAGAGATGGAAGAAATAATACGCATCAAATCTCTTTCTGAGAGAGAAAGCAGTGCTACAAGTTCACTTCAAAACATCCAGTTAACCCTTCATAGCACTACCTAAACCTGGATTCATTCTTATGACTTATTGCGGCCTTTCAGTACTTAAAAGGAACCTTTAAGAAAGGTGAAAGCAATCTTTTTAGCAAGTCCTGTTGCAACACGACAAGGGGCCATGGTATTAAAACTAAAAGAGGGTAGATTTGGACTGGATATAAGGAAGAAATTTTTTACAGTGAGGGTGGTGAGACACTGGCACAGGTTGCCCAGAGAGGTGGTGGAGGCCTCGTCCCTGGAACCATTCAAGGTCAGGCTGGATGGGGCTCAGAGCAAACCAAATGAGTTAAAGATGTCCCTGCTCCCTGCAGGGGGCTTGGACTAGATGACCTTTACGGGTCCCTTCCAGCTCAATGCATTCTATGATTCTATGATATAGGAACTTTTCAGTTTGATGCCTTTCTGACACGGTTTTTGGTAGAACTATCATTATAAAGACAAAACCTGAAATTTTCCAAGCTACACAGGAGCACGGACTGAGTTTTTTTACAAGCTGCCATCCCTCAGAATCAAAATTCCTTCTGGAAGTCAACAGGAGCTGTAATGCATTTAGACACTTCAGGCTACCCTGCTACTCATTCTAATTTAAATGAGTAAAATTTCATTTAAACCTGTAAGACTCTGTGATTTTCAGCCTAAGGGATGACTATAGTGGCTTTTATTTTTTCTGATGTGAAGCTTCTCGATTTTCCTGTGGTCAGTTTACCAACTGTGCCAAGAAACATATCCTGAGATGGCACAAACACTGAAAACCTTCAGTACTCCTATTTATATTAAGTAGGTTATTTGACCTTTTTTATTATTCATTAAATGCAATGCATATTTCATATTATTATTTCTATTAAAAAGTTTCAAGAAATGAGAGCAGATGCCTGTATTTTTTAATGACGCTAATGTGCACTGCAGCTCTGTCTGTCAGGACACAATTAATTCCACCAAGTTTACTAGACGATACAAATGACACTCAAAACGATAACAGAGAGAGAGTGGTACATTAGGTAAGGGCAGACTAACCATGATTTGACTGCCTAGTTGGGCAGCAAACTGGTATTTTCGCAGGCCTTTACCTTGATAAAAGCAAACCTAAAACCGCTAGAGATCCATCTGTAGAGAAAGTACAGCTTGAGAAGGTAAAGATGCTTGAAAATTCATCTCTAGCAGTAGTAAAAAAAATGCTACAGGAAGCAGGATGTGCTGTTTGAATGCGCTATAGTCAAAAGATGAACTTCAGATAGACCTGGATAAGTAAACTTTTGTCATGTGTTGCTTCGGCTTGACAAACACCTTTGCATCAATTATGTTTTATTTTGAAAAAAGCTGGTTTTTAAGGCAATTTGTCACAGGCTCCAAGAAGGGCTTAAGTAACTGATGTTGTGATTTCCTGTGCTGTTACCAGGGAAACAGTGATGCAGCCTAGAAACTATGACTTGTTCTTGTGGTTCTTCTTACAGAGAAGGAAGGTGCTATAGACAAAACTGGAGAAAATATATTTAAGTTCTATTCTTAAAATACACTGCCATTTGTCATTAGCGAGATGCAGGACCATATAGGCAGCATTCTGTAATCCAAGTATCTTCACTATATTATGTCAGAAGACTGTTTACATGTCTAAAAGGCGAAAGGCGAGGAGTTGGTCTTACCAGATTTTATAAAACTCAAAATAATTCCATCTACTTGTTATTCTATTCCATCATGATTCTTTTTTCCTTTGTATTTCCATTTCATATAGCATATTTCAGGCATGTTCACTGGGATGTGCGACCTGTTAGAGAACAGTGAATACCTTATTCCAAAAATCTGTTCCATGTGAAACACAAAGCTAGTACTAGTGCTTTTTGAAAGTTGCCTCACAAAAACTCCAGCTTCTCCACTGGTACTCTCAATGAAAGCCGCAACTGCACAAAAAAAAAAAGGGAATTTCGATTCCATGTAAGTCCTAACCTGAAGACACTGAAGTCTATCTGAAGACATTACAGCAGCCTAGAATGTCCTAGTATTAATACCTCTCAAAGGACCTCATTGCTGGAGTTTCTACAACATTTGTGTTATTCTTCTTTGCTTTCAACTAATATCTTCTGAACCATGCCCATCTGAATAAGAGCACAGTACTTTAATACTCAGTGAGGTTCATCTCAGTAAAAACAAAAGATAAAACCTTCACTTTACATCATGAAAAAACAGAACATAGTGGTTTTCACAGCTCTAGTTAGAATGGTATAGTTTTACTTTTTTGCGC
Source organism: Apaloderma vittatum (assembly GCF_000703405.1). NCBI lineage: Eukaryota > Metazoa > Chordata > Aves > Trogoniformes > Trogonidae > Apaloderma > Apaloderma vittatum. The sequence goes on along the minus strand of NW_009697336.1, from coordinate 35,076 downwards.
TGTAATTTTCACTTCAACATTGTATCGAGTATTTCTATTTTCTGCTTAATCTTCCCTCCTATTTAAGTTTCTTTTCTATTTTATCTTTCTGTTGCATCTATAATTTATAATTTTTCATTCCAGAAGCACAATTTCTTTGCCTTTCCATATTCTTTCCTGGCAGGTCTAGTATTAGAAATCAGAAGAAAATTGGAAGGGGTGTAATGACAACAGCAGGCAGATGATTCATCAAGAAGATTATAGGCTGATAGGCCAAGTCAAAACCTGTAAGAAAACGTATGACATAATCTCTGTGTTAATGTTTTAGTGAGCTCCAAATGTTACATTAGAAGAATTGTGACAGGTGATAATTGACAGCATTAGTGTGGTGATAAAGCTAACTGGAAACAAGATGACAGTACCCGGAAAGGTTACAAAATATAAAAACAGGATTAACACAGAAAAGCTGAGCTGCTTCAGGCTTCACAGTCAACATGACAGAAATGACTGCAGCAAGCTTCACTGAACAACAGAGAGTCCTGCATCTGGTGTTATGGCAACTGAGCAAGTGAAGAACTACTGGTCCTCCAGTGCAGGCTTGAGGGAAAGGAAGGAGTAGACTGGGATGAGGTTATGGGATCGGCTATTTCTCCCTTGAATCCTGAAAGTACTCATCACTGTAGATTGCCTCTAGTATCTCTGAGAAACGCATGCTCTCCATATTCCTACCCATGATCTCTATACACGGGGGCTTTCTTATATAGTCATTGCCTACGAGCAAGCAGTTGATTAACACAAAACCAACAGCAATCACTCCAACCTGGTGAACTGCCAGTCAGTAACAGGCTACGGCTGCCCAGCCGAAGGACTATGTAAGCCTGAGTCTCATAAAAACACGGCTGCTCCTTTTCAGTCTTTCAGCCTCAAGTTTTCTTTATTGTTACTAGTTTTTAAATGCAATTCTCTGTATTTAATGCAAAATAAGGACAGGTAGGTTAGACATAAGCGTAAAGCCTCTTACTCTCACAAACTACAGAGAGAACCGATGGCAGCAGTCTTTCTGAAAGATTTACTGAGAGGCAAGAATTCTTTCAAGGCTTCAAACAGAGCTGAACTAGCCAATAAATCCAAGTCTTGTGCAATGGACTTTAAGTGGGAACCTGGAAACTTTTGTCCCTGAATATCTTATTGCAGGTGTTTGGCCTTCACCCCTTGATTTTCTGGTAATTCCTAATAAAGGATTATCCATTTTGTAAACCTAGCTAAACGAACACTGACCATGTGAGCAGCTAGAGAGGTTTTTTTGGTAGCTTTATTTCATAAAGATGATCCTACTTCCACATGAAGAAGGAATAGGGCATTCAGGCAGAGTTATCACCACCTACATGAGAAACGCCACGTTCTGCTTCTTCATTTCTCTGAAGCTCGAGCTAATAGTTCTACCAAAGAAGTTAGATTGTATAGAGGAACATCTTACAGGCTTGAAAGCACCAGGTTAATAAGTCTGGTTCACCTCTATAAAGCAGACTACTACCAGATTCAGAGCTTTATCCACTGTGAGATTTATCAGGGCCCTGGGAAAAGAACTGAGGAAGTGTTTATCTTCCTCCTTCCACAGCACAGAACAATATTTTGCTAAGGTCATACAGAAATCTCTCACCTAAACAACAAGCTCCCACCTAAGAAGCCCTAAAAGCCATCAGCACTTCAGTCTCTTTTCATGACACACAAGTAGGATAGCTTCCAGAGGACTCCAATGTTTGATTTAATACCATCATCTTCAGCATAGGTACGTGAGTACAACTTAAATGAGCTACGAGAACGTCTGACTTGAATTTTTTTCACGAAACCATGAAAAACAGACTGGTCCTGGGCCACTGATGAGAAGGGCCAGCCTGCAAGATCAGGCAAATAAAGGGAATAGAGGCCATTTGATAGCTCTGCTCGTGTTCAGTCTTCAGTTAGCAGAGCCTTACTCTATTGTTGCCTTTAGGGGAAAAATTATTGGGAAATAGTCCCTCCCTCTAGTTTTTGGACAGTTTGCTCACCCTACTCTAGACCCAGACTGCATTAACAGTGTGTTCGATAAGGGGGCGACGATTCAGCTTCAGTCTCTGTACCGCGGCATAACGGGGCTCCTGAGCTCAGGGAAAAGGTACACATATAAACCCTCTGCAATATTGTTTTCAGCAAGAAAGGCACAAACTGGTAATTAATGGTGCTGACTTAATTTCCAGCTACCTTAAAAATAATTATTGTCAAATTGAATATCACATAACCCACAAACACAAGTGATGCAACTTATTTCTGGGACTCTGAAATGTCTCTGCTCGATAAAAGGGTGATATGTCTCATTTTTCTAAAGCACAGTAGCTCTTCCTTTTTGCTGCTTTAATTTCAAGTACTATTATTTTGACATTCAGCACTCACTGCAAAGCTTACTGTAAAGTTATAAAGTCTATGAATACGGCGGGACCCATAAATCTTCTCATTTTTATTTTTATTTTTATTAATTTGTGAATTTAAAATTAATTAAATACTCATATTATTTTAGTAATCTCATAAAAGGGAATTTAATTATTTTTTTCAAATTAATTAAATTCCACTGAAGTCATCTGCTGCCATATCAACAAGGCTTCAAGACTTCATAAAAACAGCTGACAGTATTGTAAACAATAGCTGTTCCTAATAAAACCACATTCCGCTGAATTAAGAAGCAGGAAATAATATAAAAGATGAAAGTTAGTATTTAAAAAAAACCCCATAATGCCAGCATTTTGTCTACCAATGGTCTCATATAGCTGTTACAGTATGTCAATTATAGCTAAACAGAACATATAAAAGTCACAACCTCTGCCATTTTTTCTTTTAAAAGATTTTTTTAAACTGTATTCATCACCTAAGCAGCTTTGATGCAAAAGGAACAGTTAAACCAAGCACTAGGGCTGGCTGCATAGCATCAAACATTTAATTGTGGTAACGACATAAAACATGTCTATATGGAAACATTTGTATTAGTGCATCCACTCTCTGCAGAAAGGTCATTAAGAGAAACAAAAATCTGGGGGAATACATGCAACTGCTGTGATACTTCAGTGATGTGTGGGTTGCTTGTCCACCTGCTGCAACGCTCACCAAGGCTACCCACCACTTCGCCACCAACCCCCTGCCCTCACACAGAAACCCTGTTAGTCATTTGGTGATCAGTGATGAGAACACAAATAAAAAGATAATTTTTATTCTCAGGAGTTTACAAACTAGAAGGCAAACTAAGCTTCATTTATTGGAATAAAAACATTAAAAGTAATTACTATAATTTTTAAATACTACAGGCTCGCTACATTCTTCACACGTTATGAATCTTACAGCACTTAATGGTTTTGAAGCACTTACCATCAGGGAGCTCGTAGTCATCAGAATCTCATTACTCAACCAGTCAGCGTCCTGATTGCTATCAGCCAACAATTTACTAAATCAGATATGAACATTCAGTGAACCACTATCATGTAAGTGGGAGCCCTCAGGGAAAACTGCCCTTGCTATTTACTATACACAGAAGAAATGTTGTGGGTTTTTTTTTTTCCTTTATACAATGTGCAAAGGTTTCTGTGACAGGGTTATATAATGCATTATAATTTATAAGCCATTGGGTTGGATAGCAGCTGCCAGAAAGATTAGACAGTTGTATTATCATAAGGAAAATCTAATCAGCTCCCCAGCTAGTATCAATTAATTTCAGGAAGAGCTAAGAAAAATCGGAAAAGATTGCAAAAAAGCCAAACCAAAACTAAAAGACAAGACAACATGAAAAAGAACAGTAAGTAAAATATAAAACCGAGTATTATTTCAGTCTATTCATAACTTCAGATAGCTACAGTAAAGAAGTAATTGTGTCTGAATAAAGCACACCTAGGAATGTCATGCTAGCAAAGCTTTAGACCATGGTATTTTGCTACAGCTGATAAAAAGGCCATAAAACAGCCAGAGCATCCTGAATGGATTCTGAATCCGGATCTGCTTCTGGTCCGAATCTGAAAGTTTCTGCCCCAGGGAGTGGTTTAAAGGGCTTCCTCAGGGCACCGAGGAAGAAGCATTTACTGCTGGCTTTAATACACATGGCTCACGGTTAGGTCTGCTTTTAAAACAATTCAGTTTTCTACCACCCTGCATTCGATCTTTTATTACTCAGTAACAGTTTTCCTTCCAAAAATGGCTTAGTGCAACATCTTGCCAGCCCTTATTCCGCAGTATCCCAGAGCATTATTCTCTTCTGTCAGTCATCACCACTTACACGTGCTTTGGCTCTTAGGACAAGACACACCTAAAGTGAATGCACAATATAATTCAGGAAGTTATTCTGATCAAATGCAGTTACCAAATGCAATTTCTCTGAAGTCAAATATAAGAATTCAAAAATAGCCAGGTCCTAATTACAATCATAAGGACAACATTCTTATTAGAAACCCTAGAGTCTACAGTCTTACTCCTTCCCATCTTAGAATATGAAATTTAGGTATTTACAAGTCTAGCAGGATCTGTTTGCAGCTTTCTCAGTTACCCGCCAAGTCTCAGGAGATATGCAGTGGAGAAATGCAACTTGCACCTAGAACAAAATCACAGCCTTCAAAACCCACTATTTTTCAAAGAAGCTGTTTGAAATGTAAACTGATACTGTGAGAAGGATCATGATTATCAGATCCTAGAAATGGGGCTGGACATGTCCCGCATCTCCCTGTTGACTGGCTTATTTGCTGAAATATTCAGCTTCTCAAATCAGAAGTTGCAAGTGTGACATCAAACACTGGACACTTTGAGGACCAGGGCAAGAGATACCTGTATTTCAGTCCCTGCTCAGATTACGAGATCAAAAAGAGTAAATTGGAATCCAGGTAGACATATAAATGCCCTAACATCAGGCTGTTCTTTGACACTGGTATCAGCAGAAATTCTTGCATTTGCAGGGAACATAATTTTTAATTGCACAAAAAGAAAAAGAAAACAAGCTTTTTTTCTTTTGCAATCACACTTTGCAGAATAAATCTTAATCATGAATTGTTTTATCAGGCCTGCAGTGCTTACAGGCAGTGCTATAACCCAGTGCCACCTTCGGTCAAGAACTATTATTCTACCCCTCAGAAAAAATATTCACATCCTAAACAACATGTGGAGACCCAGTGGACCGGCAGCAAATAAAACACCTTTCAAACAGGATACCAAGCTCTTCCCACAACTGAAAGGCCTAAAAATAAAGACATTTAGTCTCTGACACTTCAAAAATCAGCCCAGTGAAGATGATGTGTGCAGTTACTCAGGGCACTAAAAGCATCTCACACCAATGCTTTGTACTGCCAGAAGTCTCTCTCTCTGAATACTGATAAACTTCAGAGCTTTCTTATATTCAAAATCCTCAGTAGATTTAATAACTGTACCTGAGAATGAGCCAAAGCTCCCAGAAAAAAACTTTGTCAGTCAACAAGACAGGAAACTTTGGGTATACCCAAGTTTTCCTCTTGCAGAGAGAACACAGAGAATGCAGAAGCCATAGTTCTCATACCATGGAATTAATTGGAAGATGCCTGTAAACACAAAACAAGATTATACAGAGGTACAAAGCTTGTTGGCTGTGCGCACATGTCACTTTTTAAAAAAGAAAAAAGAAAATCTAAGCCCAAAACTTCACTACATTTCAAGAAATGAGTAACCTCACCTTGCCAATCCCCAAAAGATCCCTGAGTAAGGAATTACAAAGATCTAGGTTTAAAAATGAAGAAATAGGCATTTTAGACTTTGATACATTTTTAATTGCAGGAAAACTGATTCCAATCTGTTTTGAAAATTTATTTCTATACATACATCAATATTAAAAATAGAGAGATCAGTCTACAACGAAGTCGAGATAGGAGACGGCTGTAGCTTCAACTCAGGTAGCTGATGAAAAAAATGCGTAGAGCAAAAGTCTGGATGTTTAAAGCTTTTCCTCCGCTTTAAGGCTTTCATTATTTTTATACATAATTCATTTATTTCTAACAGCATTTAATATCTTAGGGATACTCAGATTCTATTCCTAAGAATGCTTAATCATACTGAACTTTCGTTAAAGCTTTTCAGGCTTTACTCTGCTGACTGTTATCTCAGTATTTTGGCAGCTTGATAAATATTGCTATGTACATTTGAGGAAAATAATTAACTAAACTGATTTTTCTCCCCTCTGGAAGTAATTTTGTTTATGTGCTTGCTCCCCCCTAATCTTAGCCATAAATTGAAGCATCCCATTTATCAAAGAGATTGGGCACTATAAATTGTAAAATTAAATATTTAGACTTCTTAGTAGAATGGATTAGATGTTAACTGTGTCATCTAATACAAGGAAATATCTATTAAAAATACATTTGAGAGTAGATATTTTCTCCCAACACTAAAAAGCAGGGAAACAAAAAAAAATTCTTAGAATATCGCCAAATTGAAAACCATACATAATTCAACACTCAAATTGAATTTTAATCTTTTTATAATGCTTGGGGAAATATTTTATGCTTATGAAAACTAAGGGAGATAAAGAGCATTACAAGCCAAATGGTTCCTTTTATGTTCAGTCAGAAATGACACAATAGCTAATAGAAATCAGTTATTTGAATCAGCGATAAGAATAGGAAACACTCTGAATATTAAGGATTCACATCCAAGTTTACAGAATTGTTTAAGAAAATAAAAAAAGTATGGTATGAGGAATTCAGGAACGTTCTCATGACAAAAGGGAAGCATGAAGCCCTTTAAGAGTTTAAACAGAGGAAAAGTTGAAAGAAGCAGTCACCCATCAGTAGATGATGCTGCATTTTCCTACGATGCTGTTGCAGTGCACCACTTTATGACTAATCTGCAAGCTGGTTATGACTGTCTCTTAGAGTGCCTCCTTTTTCACAAACCACTGGTCTCTGGCAAAATACTATTTTCCTTTCAGACCCACCATGGACAAAGGGGATTCTCAGTCTGAGAGCTCTAAGGGATGATACTTTCAAAACCACTGCCTTTAGGATTGGTCGAAGGACCACCATCACCAACAGAAAAACGGTCGAGCCAAAACCTTTACATCTGGTGTCAGCACCAAGAAAGAATCTAGCAGAAAGAACCAAGACTGGCATTTCATTCACACTGTTAAAAAACAACATTTCTTTAGAGCTGGAATGATGATGCCCTTCTTAAATCTACAGTTACTTATTCTGATGTTGTAACATTAGTCAAACAACCACAGAACCACCCTAGGATATATATCACAGACTATTTGATTAATCAGTAACCCCACACAATAAATTACTGGATGTTGTAACATTAGTCAAACAACCACAGAAGCACCCTAGGATATGTATCACAGACTATTCGATTAATGAGTAATCCCACACAATAACTTACTAATAACTTTGGCTCAACAGGTCTACCAGCAGCTGTTTGTAAAAAAAGCAGTTGTTTCACCACCTCATACCCTTTAAAATCCTGTGAAAATGCCGGCATGGCAACACAACGCCAGGAAAAAAGAGGTTACTACAAGACACACTTATTCTACTTGTCAAGTGAATGTACTCTTTCTTCTCTCCTTCCCAATTTTCATAACTTGGAAGAAACACTTGTTTTCAGTTCCTTAGGTACTTTTAAATGTACTCTTTCTTCTCTCCTTCCCAATTTTCATAACTGGGAAGAAACACTTGTTTTCAGTTCCTCAGGTACTTCTGTATTGGACTCTTCAACTTACACCCAAAGCCATTTCTCAACGCGGCAGATAAGCCTTCAGCAGCAGGGAAGGATATCCAGCCTTTTTCTTTGACTTTCTGACGTAGGGAATCTGTGAGGTCTCCGATGCCCCTTTCTTCTCTCCTTCCCAATTTTCATAACTGGGAAGAAACACTTGTTTTCAGTTCCTCAGGTACTTCTGTATTGGACTCTTCAACTTACACCCAAAGCCATTTCTCAACGCGGCAGATAAGCCTTCAGCAGCAGGGAAGGATATCCAGCCTTTTTCTTTGACTTTCTGACGTAGGGAATCTGTGAGGTCTCCGATGCCCAACTATTTTTACACGTTGTGTCTTTGAGATGAACTGTGCACTGGGTCACTGCCTCACCCGTACTAGCTGGCAGATGGGAGTGCTAAGATAAACTCTTAACTCTGCTAGTGTGCAGTGAAGAGCCAACTTAAAAACCAGGATAACTACCTGAATTAATAATGCCCCAGATTTCCATGCCATGTAGCTGCCACTCATCCTGATGTAAATCCCAATCCATACCTGGATATTACTGCTGGTTTCAGCAGATGGTTATGCATTCAGAAGAATTAGTCACGGTGTTAACAGAGAAGAAAATAACACAGAGTTGGCCAAGAATGTGTTTATTTCTCTTTTACTACTACTTTTTGCTCATTATCTGCCACATTGGTGATACTATTCTCATATCAGTGATAAAGATCAGCTGTTTTGCTGCAGCAGTTGACTCATTTTGCTTTATGGGTTATTGGATTTTGTTTGATATTCAATTTTTCAGTTCGTCAAGTGCTAGAAATTAGGAAGATAATGTCTATCAGGAAAGTTAGCCCTGTACTTGCTGAGCGCAGGGAGAAGGTTATGCATGAGAAATATACCATTTTTACACAGTAGACTGGGAAAAAAGCCAAGGAGCTGCTGTCTGCATTTCTCTAGAAGAAACAACTAGATAAAGGGCCAGAGTCATCATTAACAGAGCAGTGAGTTCAAAGAGCTCATTAATATTTAAATTTGTATGTATAAATTTAAAGCTATTACCCTTTTTTGATATTTGCGGATCCAACAATCATTTGTTTGCTGCAATAACGTGGCCACAATCATAAAATAGAAGATACACTGCTGTTGCAGCAAAACTGGGGAGGTAGGGAAGGTTCTTGGGACTTTCAGCTCAGATTAACTTTTTAGTTCCTTTATTTCCCAAGAGCAGTTTGGATGGTCAGTTTTCCCCAAACAGTATTCTGTGTCACACACTTTAGACAGATGGAAAGTGAACACTGACATATTTTATTATTATTTGCTTTTACTTATTAGTGCTCTAAAACACTGAGGCTGCTTTATTTACCAATGAAGCAATTACTTCACCTTTGAAACCAACAGACTCGTTATTTAAATTGCCCACAGACCTGAGCTCTTGCAGCTGTCCTGTGATTCAAACACTCTGATCCATTTACCAAAAAAACCCACTCCAAACCCCAAAACTGAAAACCCCATCAAAACCTCACATCACATTTCCTACTCTCATGTCTACGAAAAAGGATTCACTGAAGTCACAGTGTGTGCCTTATTATTCTTGTCAATTACATAGTAAATATGACACCACTAAATAAATTCATTTTCTGATAATTAGAAATTCCTGCAAAGAGGCTTTTTGAAACAAAGCTGTTTTCCTGATTAGAAGAGAGAATAAATTAGAAAAAACTATTGGGCCAGACTCATATTTTTTCTTTTTTTTTGAGTAGTGCAGCGGTAACTCATGCCAGATGAAAATCTGATTTGTTATCGTTCATAAGGATCTTGTCCATTTTCTCAATAAACTGGAGCTAATCTAATTAAACCCACAAATGGCCTCCAGCTCATATAAAAGAGAATGTCAAGAATGGAGAGGTTTGTTTCCTTTTATCCGAACAGGAATTAAGTGTCAATCTGTCTTCACGAAAAGCATTCTATTCTTCTTGTCTGAAAAACATTCTTGAAGCAAGCAACAGAGAGCATTACAGTGTCAGTAACTGCCAATAGCTGCAACACTGATATGAGTAATCCTCTTTCGATATATGTCAGCCTGAGTCAAAAGGTCCTGGTTGTACTGGCACAAGGTTCTAATGTTGGTGATGAGGTTACAAGTTGATCAGAAATCCTACGACTATTACAGTATTGCATGGCAAGAAAGAAAAGACAGGAAAAAAACCCATAAATACAGGCATAAAAATATATTTGAAGTGTAACAGAAAGAGCAATCCCTGTTTAATTTTGGAAGTCTATCAAATTAAAGGGAAAATAAATTTCCATTCCTTATGATCAAGACCAGTATACCCAGAAACAAGCAAAAATAGAAAAAGCCTTTGCGTAAAACCTCTTAAAAACACACAGTCATTTAGGTTGAAGGTGACAAAATATGAACAGCTGAGAATATTCTGCCCCTTGCATGATGGACTCGGCGCCCAGAAAGATGTTATTCTGTTGTAGTAAGAGGAGTAATGTGCAGGCTCTTTCCAGGGTGATGGTGTAACACCTTTCCAGGCACCAGAAATAGGAACTGGATAACACAACACATAGCACAAGGTTCTTGGTATTTTGAAGGCTTGCTCACCTCAAAAACTTTCAAATCTAAGCGAGAAGGCTTATGTGCTACAGAAATAGATGGGTTTAAATTGCTAGGATTTTTAAATTTAATTTTACTTTTTTTTATGTTTAAGGAAATAAATATACACAGACACATATCCTTTGTATACATACTTATAGGAAGTTGTGTACATACTTTGACCAGTTTAGATAGGGTCCTGAAACTGAAGCAACCATGCTTTTGAAAATGGTAGAAGACATCTTACAAAATAAAAAGGAATAGGCAAGGCAGAAGAAAAATAAAATCAACTGAGTGTTGGAATATGAAAGAGGAAGGATTGACTACATAACAGTCAATAGGTTTGTACAAGGAACATGAAAAGCAGCAATTATATTAATAACAGTCATTTATTTCAATAGATTCTTAAGCGCGCGTTGATGGTCACCAAATAATGCATGGTAAATCAAACCGGGCTACTGAGCAACTGCCTAAAATCTATGTTTGAGAAAAGAACTAAATTTTGATTTCCCAAGTCTTCTTGGCTCTATTTTCTTTAAAGAGTATTTATATATACATATTCTGGGTCAAAGAGGAAATAACAAGAATTTGTAATTCTTGGATAAGAACAAGCTACAATGAGTGGATGAGAAAACTGGCTGACAGGAGAGGTGTGAGGTGGAAATACAAACCAGCAGATCACAGCCTTTCGTTGTCAAATCTAGTTTTTGTTGACAACTAATGGAACAGAGGGAAGGCTCCTCTCCTTCACTCCCTTTCTAAGTTGCTTCCATTGTCGTCAGCGAAAGAGCACGTAATGGCTTAAGTGCAGAGTACTGAAATATTAATTCCTGTGCCCTAGTTCTGTGCTCTGTGCACCCTCCTGAAGTGTGATAAGTTACTTATTTTGGTTGCCTGATAAAAAATTGATCCATTCTGATCAGTGCAAGCCACTTAAAAAGCCTGCTTTTACTCCAGTGTAAACTTAAAAGCCAGCACAACAAAGCAGCTTTGGTGTAATCAGCAAGCAGAAAGGCACAGTGCAGTATCACGAATGAAACAGAGTTTTCAATAAATTATACTGAAAGATAGCAGTTCATTCTTTCAATAAAAAAAGAGGATTAAGTCTGAAAATTTCACAAGAGATGAAGACTAACTCTGAATATATATGATGACTGTAGCATTCACAACACTGCATGAAACATGCACCATCTATCTCCTTTTGTGTATTCAGGTTTCTGTTTCAAGGAGTTTACTGACTGACTTATCAGTCTCAAAAATTAATTATAAGCTAAGATCAGCACAGCTTATTTCAGCACCTTCAACTACTTCCCATTAGTTTGGGGAATAACAATGACTCATTTTTCACTTTTCTATTCAAAGTTGAATATTCATTCTTACATCCACTTTCACTTCTCTTCTGATGTTTGGAATTTTGCATCTTTATCATAGGAACAGAGTTCAAACACTCACATTTTTACAATAAAAGTTTCCCAAAATTATTTCATTAAAAGGTGGTATTATTTACTTATGGTTTAGACTTTTAATCTGAATAGAAGTCAATATTTTCTGTGATTGAGAGCCACTCTCGATGCTGTGCGTAAGATCTAACTTCCTCTGTAGTATGGCAATTTCAAAAACTGGCTTAGGAAGTGGTATATTATTTGAAACAAAGTAGCTGCATTTCAGTCTCTTATTCTGGATCACAGACTGATTCAAACACAAATTGCACTGTGGATGAAATATTAGTGATACTTCACATTCAAGTTAAATTACAACGAAAACTTAACTCCCACAACCTTAGCTTGATCATGACAGTGTTGGCCTTCTAGAAAGTGGTCGTTAAATGCTCCAGAGGCACCCCCTAGTTATCTAACGCCTTTGAACAAATGTTCTTTCAAACCTTCATATGGTGAGTCAATTTAAAATACATTAAAAACCAAACCAAACCAAACCATTATCATATTTTAAGATGGTCTATAGTTTTCTGGTTTAAGAGCTTTTTCATAACCTTTATATATATTTTCAGAGTTATTAATTAGTTTTCTTACCCTAAAAATTTTCTTCTCTTTTGAGAAACTAAGTCTTTTTCTGTTTTTCAGTTAGGCTACCACCTCCACATCTGTATAGTTACTGCTTTAGGATAGTGTTCATCCCTTGGCCAGTTTACTCCCTCTCCTCTATGAGAATACCCTGATACTCAAGTAAAAACTTCAGAATACATCAGCACAACGGGATTTATTTTGATATTGAATTATGCTCAACAAAGCCGCAGTCATAGGTAAGAAAGCTTCTAACCAAGACAACTTTTACCTGTATGTCAGACCAGAGCAAGCGAACAGATTACACAAAGTTACAATTTTTCTTCTGAGCTTTCATATGCAGTAGAAAAGCACACTTTCCAGCAGACAGTAGGCAGTATCTTCTCCTTAAACCTTGCAGATTGAAGCACAAGACTATTTTGTTTTCAGTGTATCAGCTGAGTGCTGACTGTTCAGTCCCATACCCAACAGCCTTTGGCTTCTCCAGCAACACTGATGGTCTGCCCCCTGTGGCACATTCTACAGCAGCACCCCCCCTACAGGGTCTGGACCAAGATCAACAACGTGTTTTGTAAAGAGCATTGAGAAGGTGACACATGGCAACAGCTGGGCCAAATTTCATTCAAAAGGACTCTTTTTAACCAAAAAAATCTATACAAAACTTAAGGGGTTTTCACTGCACATGCTTGTTTTTCCATTATTTCCACTGCCTTTCATGATTCTGTTCCTAGGATGCCGTTCCCATACAGCAGGCAGTTTCCACAAATAACGGGAGCACGGGGCTTGCCTAAATGGGAAAACATCCATGAAAATCACCAGAGCTGCATAATTTTCCCGTTTGACCTACACATACTTCTAGTGAGATGCTGCCCATGTGAAGCTCTTCTGGGAGCCAGGATGTAGAAGCTTTGCTCTCCTAAATAAAAAGTCCCAGACCACAGGCATCTAGAAGCTGATGTTAAATTACTGCCATCCTTTCAATTCTAGCATGCTTATTAATTATAGCATTATATTTAATTTAATTTCTGCACTCTGGATTCCACATCAAACACAACATTAGCTGTTCCTGTCTTCATTCATAACTTTTTTCATTAGCACACCTGGAACCTCTCCAAGGCAAGCATCTCGGTAAGGAGCTGAAGTCGTGTCAGAAATATCCACTAATTCTGTCACGTGTACTAACAAATCAATCAAGTACCAATGCACTTTTCAAAAATTTTCTTTTTAGCAGCTGGTTAAGAGGAATTCACCCAGCTTAACAACAACAAGAGAACATGCTAGGCCTGAAATGCCGTGGTTATTAATTATACCCACTGATGCAGAATAAGGGTCACTTAAATTTCTTTGTAATAAACAGGAATAAGCTAAATTAAATTCAACTTCAATTAATTGATTTTAAAATTTATTAATTAAATTTTAATTAAAATAGAAGTTTCCTCATGGAGATGAATTTCTATAATAGGATAGCAATTGTTCTCAACCATTAACATTATTATTTTAAAATTAATATTATTTTCAAATTAATCTAAAAAGGCAAGTAAATGACAGTACAAATCAAGAGAAAATGAGAAATTTAAAAATTCAAGTCCCTCACATTTTCAAAGGCAACATAAATCTGTTCTGCAGTAGTTATATCACCATACTAATTGTACACCAATAAATTGGAGTCACATTCATTCAAGTAACTAAAAACTAATCACTTTGCAGATGGTTACTTTCCTCTCAATCTTTGCATGATTTTCTAATCTTAATGTATAAGACAGTGCTAAAACTGAGGGAAACTGACCTTACTTGGTTACCAAAATAGGGTAATACAAGTATTTATGTGTGTACAAAACACATACACAGGTTAATTTTGACCAAAAGATGCTATTATACAACAGAAATTTATTTATAAACCATGTCTGTCATAAATGTCTACAACATACCCACCTATATTTTATCTATTCGTGCCTTCATGGGTTTCCAGGAAGAAGAGAATGTCAGGGGCGGGGAGGGAGTGAGCAGGGGAGAACCAGAGAAAGCGAGCACGACTACCCAGAGAAAAGGATTAGGGCATCAAAAAGACACCTGAAGCTGTGGGGATGCTGTTGGTTGGAGATTACACATCATTTGAACATGCAGGCATGAAGTTCTCCTAAATGAAACTCCGCTGAGCCCGTTAGCTGGGCAGCTCTAGCGTTTGACACCCCAGCAGGAGCGGATGATAACGAGGGCTTGGTAGCGCCAGCGAGGTGGCAGAGTGTGCAGTGCTGCAAGAAACTAACACAAATGATATATTCGGTTCGCTCAGAAAAATTCTCAAGTCCACAACTCAGGACAAAAGAGGCAGAGCGCTTCACAAAAACCTCCTGGCTTGTACTCAAGTAAGCAATTTCCTGCCTGAAATATGTGTGTGAGGTGAGTGCAGGGTAGCACTCCCGAGTCAACCTCCCTCTTCCTTATCTTGCCAGCTTCACAGAATCACACAATGTCAGGGGCTGGAAGGGACCTCAAAAGATCATCTAGTCCAGGCCCCCTGCCAGAGCAGGATCCCCTACAGCAGGTCACACAGGAATGCGTCCAGGCGGGGTTGAATGTCTCCAGAGTAGGAGACTCCACACCCTCTCTCGGCACCCTGGGCCAGGGCTCTGGCACCCTCACAGGGAAAAAGTTTTTCCTGATCTTTTTGTGGAACCTCCTATGTTCCACCTTGTACCCATTGCCCCTTGTCCTGTCATTGGACATCCCTGAGCAGAGCCTGGCTCCATCCTCCTGACACAACCCATTGACGTATTTATAAACTTTCATGAGGTCACCCCTCAGCCTCCTCTTCTCCAACTTACAGAGCCCCAGCTCCTTCAGCCTTTCCTCATTGGATTTAAAGACCACATTTTAAATATTTCGGCACATCTAACTGTATTAATTGCATATGTCTAAGCTGTCATATTTAAAAATACTAAGAAAGGTCTAATATTTGTGTCTACTTACTTTCGATATGTTCTAAAAAGTCACTGAGAGAATGACATATGAAAAAGTACTTACTTGATAGAGGCTGTCAAGGTTCAGAAGGGACATGTGGCCTTTCATGACTATTATGTGATTACAGGCAACACAGAACTGCTCTACAAGATAATACAATCTGGATATGAACCACTGCCAAGGTGTTCACTCAATGCAACCTGGTCACTGAGTGAACTGCAAGAGCCAGTGTGCTGTCAGCTATCTGTGACACGCGTTCCTCAGAATTTCATATGAGCACAAGAGTATTTATGGCTCAGCGATCATATAAAGTTGAACAATTGGCTTCAGGAATTTTTATTTATAACTAAGATTTTGTAGGCCTTCATTTTTGTGTATATTCTACATAGCCATAGTAATGAGAGTGAAAACATTAGTCTATAAAAAGCTAAGGATCTTAAGAGTTGACTTCCATTTCATCTCTGTTCTTTGAATTTTGTGTATCAAACCTGCACAGCACAGTTACAGAATTTATATGGTACAGGAAAGGTGGAATAAACAGAACAGCCTACAAAGAAACAAAGCTTTCAAATATGAAAAGAGTAAAAGAGAAAAGCAAATCTCACCTCAAGAGTCTAGTTATCTACCGTATTTTACCTGCAAAGGCCAGTTGCCTGAATGAAACGGGTATATATTTTGTGTAGCAGTGTATGTAATGAGAAAAGAATTTGGTTTTTAAATGAACTTCAAGTGTCTTTTATACTGACAGTAAATGAAAACACCATTAAAAAAAAAAAGAAGCTAATCATTTTGGAAAAAAAGACAACTTACACCTCCTTTCTGCCAAGTTCTTTCTGATTTCCAGTGCGTGAACAGTAAAGGTGACTGTGTAACAGCTGAAATAAGGATCCTAACAACTGAACGTATCACATGTACTTGACTATGGCTGGTATTTCCACATGCTGTAGCTACACCAAAGCCATCCAGCCTCTCTGGATTAGCAGATAACTGAAAATGTCAGCAACTGATTTTTTTAAGGCTCTCAAAGCCTGCTATAACAAAATTCCAGCAGAATGAAAGCCCAGCAAAACCTAGACGTTATATTA
This sequence comes from Apaloderma vittatum, assembly GCF_000703405.1. Classification (NCBI taxonomy): domain Eukaryota; kingdom Metazoa; phylum Chordata; class Aves; order Trogoniformes; family Trogonidae; genus Apaloderma; species Apaloderma vittatum. The sequence goes on along the minus strand of NW_009697336.1, from coordinate 18,707 downwards.
GCCCTACTGTTCTGTCTCCTTAGAAAACCCAGCAATTCTTACAATATTTCTCTCAGCTTCTCCTTGCTGACTCACTGTATCGCAGCGAGATATTCGACCTATAATGGCCAAGAACAAATACTGAGCTAATAAATGACAAGTATACCTACCTTAGTCCTTATTTTTAGTAGAAAACAGCACACGTTTAATTTCTCCTTCACAAAACAGGACCCCAAGACTAAACACCCAATAAATTGGTTTTTAATTTTAAGAAGTAATAACCTTAAACAAGTTTGTACAATGTATCCTGTATCAACATGGTTCAACTTCTTTATAAGAATACATTTCTCTCCCCCCTCTTTTCTCCAGTTCACTATTTGCCAATATTGACTCTACACCAGCTCAGGAATGCACCTGCTTTACCATTTCAGAGCTTCTGTGATACATCCTGATGCCTATCTCTAGCAGGATTGTTTAGCTCAGGCTCAACACCCACACTGATCCTATCGCTGCATCTACTATAAACACACTACATACCGACATCATAAAAGATTATGGAACACAAAACAGTGACAGCTGGTGTTGCACAAGGGGACTGTGTTCAGTGCTGCACAGTCATTGAGATAAAAGCATTTAGAAGATTTTTTTTTTTTAATAGTCTAAACACACAGAAAAAAAGGACAGTGGAGGAAACTCTAGGCTGAGAGAACAAATTGGTTTGACCCATTTCACACAGCCCGAAGCAGAAGAATTGAGTAGAAAATCAATGTCCTAAAACCACCTGACCAGAGTTTGAATTCTTTATATCCTCCTTCCTACTCCTGCTTCATAAAAGTAGTATCACATGCATTTTTTAGGCTGCCCTAGCCAGCAAAGGGAGCAACAGCACTTACAGGCTATTGAGAGACTTCATTCTAGTCCAAAAAACCCCCTTCTTCCCAGCTGTGAGTGGCAAGAAGCAGGCTTAAAGGAAAGTGGGGCTTCTCAATTATTCTTTTCATAAGAGAATTGCTAACCAATACGCAAAAGGGTCTCTAAAAATTAAATAACTATTTATATAGGCTGTTCTTTTAGAATGTTTTTAACATTTAGAAGCCATTTCAAGAAAGCGATGTGTCCCTGCTGCCTTATGCTAACTCAGGTAGTGCCATTCAGAGAAATACATTTTAACATGACATTTTCCCAAGTAATTTAGCCTATTGATTTTATCTGTAAAGCAAACTGGAATCCTGTAGTGCCAATTTTGTTTCAGTGAAACTCTACGTAGTGAAAATTCCAAGTCTACTTGTTATGTTACTAACACTTTACGGTATTATCAATGATTTTTCTAAGTCTGCATAAATAATGTTTCATGCCTTCTCAAACTGTTTTGTTGCATTTTGTTTTTTCTTAAAAAAAAAATCAGCATCCTTCCCCTAAAAATATGACACCATAGGAACACAAAGAAAAAAAGCAAATATTTATGTGAAGGCAATAGGTGTAATCGGACTAATGAACAGACCATGGAAGGAATCAAAGTCTGGAAAGAGATATTAGAACTTTTCACTGTCTAGTTCATGCCTATGAGTTATGCTTGCTGTCATTGTCCAAATAATTCAATTTATATCAATAAATGTTTTAAAATTCTTATTTGTACCTGAAATTGTAAGAACTTAAGCAATTACGACACTCATTGCAAGCATTATGGCAGAGGTCTAAGCACACCGGGGTTTTGCTGCATTTTTCACCTGCCGACACATATTTGGCAAGCACTAACTTTAAGAAGAGATGAGCCTATTCAAACCTAAGGCAGGAATTTTGTTTCACTGAGGTTTTATTTGATTCTGGATTCAGCACAAATGAAACAATTCTTTCCAGAATTGTCAATGACTCTGTCCTGCATTTCTGTCTCCCACAACAATTAGGATCTTACAGGTGAAGCTGAAGGTTTTTAGCAAACTAGCAGGAAGGTGCAAGAAAACCACATCTGTTTCCCCTATAATAGACAGAGCTGCTGGGTAACACTAATTGCTACAATACAATTCATCTGAACTTGGCACAGAGTCTTCTGTTTTAATTAAACCATTTTTAAATTAAGTAGTCATATAGTATGATACTTTATCACAATAAAATGCCAGATTCTGTCCCCGTCCTCAAGCGTATGGGGGCATATCCAGAGTAATATCCTGCCGCAACTTTCCAAAGACCAAATCATATTCATAAAGAAAACTATTCGAAACAGTTCCAATTTATTTTGCATCAATATTTTCCATAAGTAGTCTAAAAGCCCAAGTGAACATGATTAAACCATAATTATTTAGTTACTTCACTTGCTTTTTTTTGGCCTTGAGTAATTTAGCATATTTAGGCACAATAAAGTTTATCTCCATCTTCTCATTCATTACTGGTTTTGTCTGCCAGAAGCAACTTACATTCACTAACTGTGCATTGGCCTAATTTTCTTCCTCACCACTCACTCCTGCAGACAGACCACTCAGGAACTACTAAAAGCTCTATTAGAACAGTCTGAATTCTTAAAGCTTTGGTCTTTTTTTGAGAAAGTAATATTACCTATTTATTTGACTCCTGTCAAAATGACCAAGAAAAGCAAATCAAATTTAACTGGCAAAAACTTCAAGAAAAAAAAAATCCACAACAAAATCAACCAACCAACCAACCAACAAACCCCACCCAAATCCTCAAAAGCCCCCAACCTCAAACCCTTCATCTCCGAACTTCAGGGACTAACCAACAGAGGTCACTCTCACAGTGGGTTTTTTTGGTGCGTTCTTAATCTGAAGCTTGAGCATTTCTCACTTTAACTTTACTGGATGACAAACAGCATCCCGCAGGTCAAAACCAGCACCTCTGGAATCGATCGTGCTATTGTCAATCTTTTATTCCACCTTAAATTATGATCACCATAAAGAAATTATTATTTTTTTTGCCTTTAAAGGCTACAGTCTTAACTAATTAAGCTACATTCGTAGATGAAAACTTCAAAACCAGAAGTTTAAAAAATCAGGAGGTGGTTTCTTATAAACAACTGCCATACTTCATGGCTTCACTTAGAGTTCAGATTTTTTGATCATGCATCATTTTCACATTCTGAGCATCATAAACTCACAGCATGTAGTAAGTCTGGCCGACAGTGAGTTAAAAACTAGAATATGCAGAGTTACAAACTGAAAAGTAATTTCCATACTTTTAATGCTGTACCAGAAAGATTGTTTGTTATTAATGCCACTGCTTACCAATAAAAAAACAACCAACCAAACAAGAAGGCTAGACAGCTTCACAGTTTGAGCCAGAGAAATGGGATTTTGTGTTCAGCCCCTGGGTGTAAGTGGACTGAAAACCACTGGATTTGCCGTGCTGCAGCTGGACTGCTAAAATAACAAAGATGGTTTGGGAGAGCTTGTAGATGCAGCTTGTCATTTAGCGAATATTCGGTCATCCTTCTTGGTCGGCTTTACTAACTGCTCATCCTTTACAGTGGTTTTAGCACAGGAAAAACGCAGTCAGAGTCTGGGACTCCATCTGCAAAGGAATCCTGGTCTGCCGCTGCTGCAGGGATATAGAGCACCTGCCTGTGCGGAGCTAGGAAGATACACATCTGACCCTTTTCAAAAAGGACTATCTGTAAATCTATCAAGAACATAAAAGCGGCTTAAGACTTAATGGGCCCACTTCATTGTGGTAAAATTACCCAGCTTGACCTCGGTGGACACACCGCATTCAAATGCAAGGGTATGAGTCTACTGCTAACGGGGAAGAGTTAGGCTCGTTCAAGGTGAAAATGGCATTCAGCAGCTTGTTCTGAGAGTTACTGCCTATTTCTCTGCCTCACCTCTGCACCAGTAACGCAACAGGTAGCTGAACCACCACCGCCCCTCCGCCCCTGCTGGGCTGGTGCTGCAAAACAGGAGTGGAAATAATCTGCTCTGCCTGGCCATGGTAGGTAGGACAAAAACTAATGGGTGAAAATTGCGGTACAGAAAGCTCAGGTTAAGCATCATTAAAACAGTGAGTATGGTGAAGCATGGAATAGTTTGCCCAGGGAAGCTGTTGCATCTCTGTCACTATAGATCCTTAAGCTTAGGATAGAAAACAATTTATCAGGAATGACACAGGTATAACGGGTCCTGCCTTGGGCAGGAGGATGGACTGGAGACACCCTGAAGTTCCTTTCAGATCTATTTTAGCAAAACATTGCTGATGAAACCGAGTTGCTCTCACCAAAATGCAGACAGATGTCCTTTCCAAGTAGCCTTCCAAAATCCTACAGCCTTTTGCAAGGGCTTCTTCTTATTACAAAACCATTGTTGAATTGATTCAGTTGATCTCACCTTGTTTCTAGCCAAACCACTCCTAAACCTGAAAGTCAAACCCTTAATATTTAGCCTCATAACCAGCGTGTGATAGCTGACTGTTGGACAGTCGACGCTGCAGGTTGGTAAAAAGCTAATTAAAGTTACATTGCTTTTTTTGATGGATTGTGCATTATATTTTTTTAAGGAGAGATTCCTCCAATGGGTCTCCCTCAATTAGACAAGCCCATACTGCACCTGCACAATACTGTCTGAAGGGTAGGATGGAAGCCAAAACATTTCTGCAGGGTTTGCAGTTTTCTTTATGGGTTTGGGGTCTTTGGTTTTGCTGGGATTCTCTGTGATATCCTGCAAAAGACTCCAGGCTGCTGTGGTGCATCTAGATACTTTAAAAATCAGTTTTATCTCAACACCGGTGTGTGAAAATCCCTTTCAGGTCAGTACTTAAAAAAAACGAAGTTTGGAAAACTACTCATATTACTTCTCACCCTTAACCATTTGCATGGTATTGTCAAGCTTTCCTTCAAAACTGCGAATCTGAAAAACTACTCGCATGAAAAAGAAAAAGTGAATATGTTCATATCATGACAATTTTAAGGATCATGACTTTAAACATACTCAAATTATTGCACAATTCGCAATAAATCTATAAGATAAAGAGACACCAAAGACCATTCGCTGCAGTCTTGTGAAAGTCTTCATGCTCCAGTTATGAAATAGGCTGATCACATTTGACAGTCAGCATTTTCACGGGCGCATTTAGCCCTGTTAGTTGTCCCTGGAAACACAGACCTGTTGAGAGGGTAATTGCACAGGTAATTCCTTTTTCTCCTGTCATCACCCTTGAGTTTAAACATTAGGCAGAGGTGAGGAAGAAAGCACAGATTACAGTTATTTTCTCTTGCGACTGCTCCATGAATAGGGGTTTGGCGTGCACCATAACGTGTGTACTTCCAGGAGGAGTTGACAAGACAGTTAATAAATGACTTATCTTGGTAGCCAGAGAGAGGAAAAAAGGCACAGGTATTAGAAACAATGTTGAAATTTCCAGAAGGGACAACAAAAATACTGTTTATAGTGTACAGTAGGTCTATGCCACAACTAACATCTGAACTAAAGGATGAGAACATAAGAAAGCGTATGTCTGCTCTTGGGGAACACAGCTTATAGCAATTCTTACAAGATGCTGTAAATGCTGTTTTGGCCAAGTACTTTGACTTAATGAACATGACTGTATCCCACAAGAACAAGGATCTTCACTAGTTCCTTCCCTTATAAAAGATGAACATTCTTAGGTAACATAATCTTTTTAACAACTGTATGTTTTTAGAATCTTCAGATTAGCTATCAAACCTTAATATTATCCCTTTTCTTCAAAAAAAAAGACTTAAATTAATTAAGGGACTCTTAATATGATATATAATGTGCCAGGAAAAAATAGACTTAATACAAGTAAACTTCTATATGGCATACATCTATCATTTGAGCAAAAATCTTCAAAATCTCCATGATGTTTTCTGTCCAAGTCTTGACAGTTGTAAATTACTAACACAGTAACATAAACATTTGAGCAACTCTTTCGTCACATAGTTTGTCCCAAGCCAGAAAGTGGAATAGGAAGAGAGAAAGCAGTGGCTCTTATTACTAAACAAAATTAACTATGTATTATTACAGTAGGCAACTGTAATGATTCATTTCTATAAAAGCAAATTCCAATTTAATTATGTAATTCTTGTGTTTTCATAAAAAACCATACTGATAGTGGAAGCCTGCTGTATTACGCTGAATGTAACAACTTCTGATTCACGACAACTGAGCAGACACTTCATTTCAAGATCCAGGGGCCAATGGTCAAGTCCTGAGTACTCAGATACGGCCTCTAAACATGCCCTTCAGATTATATCATCCCTGCACGCAAATTCACTTCTTACAAACGCTAATTCCGTAACGCAATCCACAAGCTCAAATACTGCTGTTAATGTGTGTTCCTACCTGCAAAGGGAACAGGTGCATCTTTATCCAAAGCAACGAGAGGAGGATCCAAAATTACAGTGTCGTTGTTTTCCGTTATGATTCCGTGGTACGATGTCTCAATCCAGGGCTTGTGCTTGTTCACTACAAAAGAAACAGTTTGCCTGATTAATTTGTGGTTTACATCCATTTAGCTCATTTTATCTTTAAAGAGAAATTATTCAATATACCTCCACTATTACTGTTATTACTCAAAAGCCACTGAACAAGATTCCAAAGTATTATATAAGCATTTAAATATTAAACCAAAAAGATGTGTATTGTACTGCACTTACAGACATTCCTCCAATCAAAACATCAAAATAAAAATACAACTCTCAAAATATTTTTAATGTGTTCCCAATCGTCAGATATAATTAGGATCAAACACTTTTGAAGGAATTGCTTTCAGTTGCAAAACTCTGAAGCGAGAGAAAGGATGTTCAGAGGACACAAAGGCAAGCCAAACATTGGGCTCTTGGTCAACTTCTCACTTTATATTTTTTGAAAAATAGGTTAAATCATTTTTTTTGTTCTGTGCATTGTAGACAGACAATAACTTCTACATTTTAATCACCCTGATAAAAGCTGCCACCTCTTTTCCATTTAACCAGTTTTAGTTATGCTTGAATGGGACCTTAAGTTTTTCTGAAAAAATCCTTCCAATACAGCTGTTGAGCATTAGGATATTTGGTCTCGAAGTACATAGGAAGATCACACAAAAAGGCACTTTTAAAGTAGTGGATACACCACATATCAATACCCTTACTCGTGATCCCTTTCAATGTGCATCCCTCTCACCAACCATCTCCTATTTATTGGACAGTATGAAGATCCATTTTCTCCTTCCTTTTAAAGAGGCTTAGCTCTGCCGTGCATTTAAATAGCATTTAGTTTCCACAGCCACAATCTGAATGTTACGTTTTTGGAACTGCTACATAAGTAAATACAATGGTGTTAGCCCAAACAAATTGTGATTTGAAGAACATACTTCTCCAGGCAGAAGGAAACACTGCACTAAGAAACATCTACCATGTTTTCACCAAGTCCAGATGTAGGGTTATTTTTGTGCATATTACTTAGTTGCATGCATCAGATGCAGAGGAAAAAATCTGGTGAGGCAACAGAAATCAGCTCAAAGATGGAGGGTTGACACTTAAAGCAAAACCCAAATGGAACCTGACAGGATTATTTAAAATAACCACATGATAAAAACAAACTCCACACACACAAAGCCCTAAATTTTTTTCCTGCCTTGTCTTCTGCACACCTCCTAGAAAAGAACGAGTTTCCAGTTTCTCCCGCGTAGTTTCTTCTATATTAAGAAAGTACCAATAAACAAACACCAAGACAACAGAAAGGCCTCTGGCCACAGCAGAAGAGCTCACCAAGTAACAAATGATTTTGTTCACTGGCTGTTTAGAAAAAGGAAATAAATGCATTTATGGCAAACTGAAGCTCATTCTTTTTTCCTTTTTGCTTCTTTGATTAACCTCTAGAAAACTGCGAACTCAAAGAACGATCTAAGATCCTTTCAAAGCCAAATTATACTCTAACCACTAATATGAGAACTTTGAGTTCATTTATGCATTGCAATATATATTTTTTCAGAAGAAAGAATATTTATCTTCACAGTGGTTTTGCCCGTTTTTGCAATAGCGAGGCAATGAGAAGAATAAACTGGGGATGTGTCAGGGAAAGGTGAAATGGAAAACAGGCAACTCAAATCTCTTCATCTTTTAATGACTGTACAGCCTGAGGAGAGATGGGTGAGCTTATGTAATAGGATGAAGGCCAAAAGTCTTGTCGATGTTGAAATATGAGAAGTGATGGATGCAATTTCAGAGCTTTGTATGGCATCTGGGATTCCAGTTTGCAGGGCAACTGCAGTGTTCTGTATCTGTTATTTGAATATGTGAATTGCCTGCACATCCAGACACATAAGTATGCTCCACTGGCACCCTGATATGACTCAAAGGCTTTGTTTGATACATGCTGTACGGAACAAAAGGTAATCTCTTGATTGAAGGCAGATATAATTTAACAATAATGAACTAGCAAATAGGAATTTGCACGAAAAGAGAACCCCTTACGCAAATAAAAGTACCAAATCCAGCTCGCTCTTCCTCCTGGTTCTGTTAATCATCTGAGCCTTCACCAAAAAAAACCCAAACACCAGATAGAAAAACCCAAAACACCAAAGTCTGCCTTTCCTCGTACTATAGAGTCTACAGAATAGTTTTGATAACACTTTCACTAAAGAAACAGTCTCAGTACGCAGTGACTGCAATTCCGCTAGCCTTATATTTTTTCCATTAATGTGCCATGAGCAACAACAACAGCCCCGTGAATGACAGCAACATAATTCCTTAAATTACGTTGCGGTGGGAAGAGAATAAAGTACAGTGGGAACACGTTCTACAATTTAGCCCTGGATGTTAGAGACTGCAAGAAGAATGGAACGATAAAACAAAAGCAAAATACAATAAAAGGTGAAATTATTTGCAAACTCTTACGAGGTACCTCCTCAAAGGAAACATTAATACTACACAAGCTCTGTATAATCGGTGGTGTGAAAACTTTTAAAATAATAGACGTTATCCACACTCTTTGGGAGTGTAAAAAGTTCTCTTGCATCAGAAGATCTAGACATTTGAAATATTTTCACATAACTAAAATTAGGTATTCCTTTCACCCTGTTTTGGATACTTGATTAAAAATAAGAAATCTATAATACTGAGATTAGTAGCTGGTGTTCTGGTTGGGGGGGGTGTTTGTATTTTCTCTGCTAAAGGTTATGTTAACAAAGAAACTCTTACTAAATGCATAGTGCTACCTGAGCTTTCATAAGATACAGGATTCTGTGATTCTGTGTGATTCTAAAAAAAAGACCTTCAAATATGGCATGATTAATGACTACTTTCCATTTCTTCATTCAAGACAAAAGGGCAGCTACCAAATATTAGACTGACTCAAATCAGTATTTATCCACAGGTCAACACGCCTCTCATAAAGCTCCTACCCCTGTGCAGCATCTTTAAAACAAACAGAATTTTAAAAATTAATTCATAAGTGTTTTGTCCTGTCTCATTCTAGCTACTAACTGAAATTTCAATATATTTGAGAAGTACGTATTTTTAAATACAAATTACATTAGTTGTGTCTCTTTTAAGAGCATGATTTTTTCCTTTCCTTATCTACTTTCTCTACTTTTATAGTATTAATATATTGAAGTAAAAACATCTCCTGCAACTCAGTCACTAATTCCTCTGCTTTAGAGCAGGACCTACACCTCAAAATGGGACTTCCTGCAACTTAGTATTTCCTTGTACCCTCCTTTTTCCCAGTCCTGAACTTCAAATATATATATATTTTTTTAATTACTATAGAGAAATAAATTTACTATGTTTGAGACAGACTAACAGGTATTCAGATCCAGGCTGTATTCATGTTTGGAGGAATAATTTGGGGTTTAGACAACATATATAGAATTTTGGCAGAAATTGCATAAATCCCAGGAGTCAAGTGGATTTTCTAAAGAACTTTACCTTTTGACAGTTCAAAGCCATATTTGGAAAAAAAAAGACCACCTCTTTTTTTTTTTTACTGTAATTTGTTAGAATCTAAATATCTTAATGTAAATATACAGTAATGCTCTTCTTCTATATTCACATTTATTTTAAAATGCCCCCCAAACTATGTTAAATTTGCATTCTTTTCTCAGTTAGTCAAATATTAGGTCAGGTTTCCAAACTGAACATAGGCAAACTACAGTTTTTCATTTGCATTTGCTAAAGATGATAGGAGAAATCTATATACAGATTTATAGGTGAAGTTTCAGAAACTCTGAGAGCAACACACTATACAGAAAGCTAAACTCAAACAAGAGAAAACACTGGATACTCAGCAGATAAGAGCTACAAAGAAAAAGTCTTTCTTTCCTTCCAAGGTGTATTATGCTGTAAGAGACTTACATTAACTTTGAAATTGAAAAAAAAAAGTATGGTTTTGTCTTATTACAAAGGATCTTCTCTGCAAGCATGTATCATTTATCTTTTCCTTACAATTGTCTAACTGGGTAGAAGGTGAAATCAGTACAACGCTTTCATGACTTTCAAACATATATTTAGTTCAGATGTACAGATGAAACATGCCTGTGCTGTGGGTTGTTTGTTTTAAAACTTGCCTCCTTTCCCACAATTCATTCATCATGCATATAAAATCATAATGTAAATAATTTGTAGCATCTAGGATAAAGCAATTAATTTCTTTCCTTTATTACAGCTAGAGGTCACTTCATTGCAATTTGTATGCACCATTTCCACCGCATTTTCATCGTCCGTCCCACCAAAGCTTGTGATTACAAGCCTTTGGATGTCATTGAACCAGCTTGCTAGAAAAATGCTACTCCGTGTTCGATCTGCAAATGCACTTGGCAAATAAAACAATGAAGTAGAAAAAGGCAAAGGAAAAACAAATTCACTCTGTTGAGTCTGCAGGAAATCTCATGCCCACAGGAATACACTCTTCGACAGTCGGTTCAACAAGATGTGTAGAACCCCAAAAATATTCTAAACTCCTACATTCTCCTTCGGTGCTCTTCCCCATCCTCTGCACGGCTCCCTGGGTTTAACCCCTTGCAGATGACATGCTCACAACCTCCCCCTGCTACTTGCCACTTGATACACAGTAAGAAAACCAACCATCCTCTCACACCAAACTCCCCTACAAACTGTCTGAGCACTTTACACCTGCACCAAATGGGAAATGCTGCAGCAGAATGAGAACAAAATGACAGACGAGATACTAATATGTGCAGCAGAAGAAGAAAACATCACCACTCTCCTCTCAGGCTCTTTGGCAATCCACCAAAGTGCCCTTTACTATGTCAATAGGAACACAAAACTCCGCAACGTCTGTAACATTCAAAGACGACTGCCTACTTTATCGGATTGCAAGACATGCGCTGGGCTCTCTGACAGCAATCACACTCTCTGTAAATCAAATCTTGCAAGTCTCAATGTCTGTGAACAGCTGCAATGTCAGTGCAGAAGTACTATTACATCTGGACCACAAAATATATAAGGGCATCATCTTATGATGAAAGATAATATCTTTTCCATAACCCAAGATAAACACTTGTTTGGGGGAGGAAAGCAACATGTGTACAAGGAATACAGTACAATGGTATTTCCAAAATTCAGATAGTTTTTGACTTAAAATACCTAGAAAATGTCACTGATACAAAAAAAGACCCCACATTATCAAAGAACTATTAAAGAAAAAAGTGTATATTAGAAGCTTTAACCACTGACAGTAGAGCAGGGTCAGCATTGCCTAGTTGATTTAACTGCTGATTTCTAAACTTTAGGAAGTTAAAACTTCATGTAGCAAGTTATAAGCGTTAAGAATTGCTTTATGAATGCAAATGTTTTTTTCTTTCTTTTTTTTCCAAAATAGCATAATGGATCTATTTTCCATTTAAATGTCCTGATAATGCGTTCTCTCATCTCTATCTCCAGCTTAAAGAGGTTGTTGATTCCAGCAAAATCGGCAGAAAATTCAGGCTTTCTTACCACTTACTTCAGCTCTATTGTCCTTTCATCTGCTAACTTCAGTGATCTTCACCTCAGCCTGCTGGAATCCTGCCTTCCTAAATGCCAAAGGCCCTCCCCTAAAAGGCAGCCAAACTGAGGATGCTTTGGAAGCCTTTTAAACACACGCATGAAATCCCATTAACTTCTGTAGGATGTTAGCAAGCGACTGAACCTCATGCAGTCTGCACCACGAGCAACCAGTCCTTATCTGGCACAGCCAAGGAAAAGAACGCTTCTAACGCCCTCTTGCCAGGGTACTGCAGAACACAGAAATCCCAGTGATGCAGATGACATACTGACATCTGCCATACACGATCGTCAGGGCTGAAAAATCCTCCTCCCCAGATCTAGATGCTGTAGGTTTGGTGGTCCACCCCTCCTTGGGGTGATCCTCTGCTGGGTAAACGCCACAGGAAGACTTGCAGGATCAGCAAGGGTCAGAGTTCTAGCGCATTCTTTCAGGTATTTTAGAGAAAAAGGCTACAGAAAAACAGGATTTGTCCACTGTATAAATGCAGCATCCTTTTCTCTAGATAGTCTGAACAGCCCTGGATTTTAGATCACAAAGTAGAAACTTGAAAGGGGAAGAGGGAGAGGTCAGAACTAGATTCACAAATGTGACTTGTGCCACGTTCACTCTTACATGATTCAAGCTCGAAGTTTTGAAAACTCACATCCTTAACAGAAATTTGCTAAGCTCTCCAGCAACTCTAGTTACTGGAAACTGGAATATTTTAAAGATTGTGTTTTCAACAAGCAAGTCCTGTTCACATAGTTCTTACATGTGGCTGTACTGCGTGCATGCAACTGTATAACACAGCAGCTCTTAACTCCTCCACGATCTGACCAGAGAGGCAGACGTAGATTCCCTGCATTGCCGGCTCCAGAACGGGCTGGGACTAGAAACCAAAGATGGGAACAAAACCTGAAGTGTTGTAGAGCAGCAGGTAAGAGCACAGAGTTCAGAAGATAGGCAGATTTGGGGATTTAGGTCACTAAAGAAACAAGGCTTACGAGTTTGGCAGAGAGTTTACATCTTCCTCTAGCAGGCAGAGAAAACAAGGACATGGATAAGTGCGTTTTGAGGTAAGAACTAAGCTAGAATTAGAAGCTGAAAATGGCGGAGAAGTAAATAGATGATTGCATTTTGCAGGATTAAATCTTTCTTAGCATCAAGAAAAAAAAAAAA
>NW_009697336.1:0-5594 GCF_000703405.1 Apaloderma vittatum | reverse complement strand
TCCCTACGTACAAAAGAAACTGAAAGCATTCCCGAAACTTTCACATATGAAACATATTTTATTCATTTTGTCAAAGATAAATCGTAAAGCAGAAATTTATTCTCCTGTCTCATCCTTATTTCTCCCCGTGATGTCATTGCCTGAATTACTGATTTAAATCATAATGCTTTATGTGCTTTTACATGAAATAATAATGCGAAATTCCTGCCCCAATTAAGGCAATGTGAGTTTTGACACTTAAGTTCAGTTAAAGTAGAATTTATATGATTTATGAGATGTGATTATGAGATGTGAACCCTTTGGAGAACGTTTTAACTAAAGAATACGTTATAATCAGTGCATCTCGGCAACATTAAATTACTCAGTGGAGATCCTACAGATAAGTTGGCATTCGTTTGATCATACTTCTCAGCAAAAGCCTATTTTGTATGAAACAGACTGCACAAGAAAGGCTTCTGCCATAAGTACGTTTTCCGGCACCCAAGAGGCGGCCTTTCCATAATAACAATTCCCATCAGCAAAATTTGTTCTTGCATTAAAAAAGGGGGAAATTTGAGATGGAAGACTCCTTTTTAAGTGGTTCATTCTTATTACAAGTTTATTTGGCTAAAAAAAAGATAAAAAATCAAATGCCTTGTCTAATAGTCTTCATACTATTAATCTATTGGCTGTTTCTAGAGTAATTCATTCTGACGTGCTTGGAAATTTATGTCACTATAAATATGCTTGATTCTCTTGTAAAAATGTGGAGATACTGAGAGGAGGAGAGATATTATTTTTAACACTGACCAAAATCAATATTAAACATTTAACAGGAACTTAATGAATGCTTTGGTCCACCCTAAGCTTTATTATTCAGGAAAAAGAGTCTAGCTACAAATTCTGTAGAACTCTACGTACAACACTGATATGTAAAACTCTTAGCAGTATTTTACTTTTGACTCTTATTTCTGAAAAGCACATTTTGAATTTACAAATGCGTATAGCAATAAAACTTCACACCATGCCTCACTGTCACCTTTCAGATAAGGGATGACGTAGTTGTGCTCTCTGTGCCTTAAGCTGTCTCTAAGCTTGTAAGTTATTTTTATTAATACAAAAGAGGTTATGTCCTTGATTAAGATGTCCAGTTGTTGTACATTTATCTATTGATACTTCTCACAACAAATAGACTAGAGAGAATGCAAAACTAAATTCTGAACTCTCACAGTCTATATGTCTCAGTGTTCAGACCTGGAAGTTGCCTGTGTATTATATACGAAGGAAAAAAATGGAATTTTGGGAATTGGGACAGAATAATTCTGTCTCACACACCTGATTAAGTCCTCACGCTTACAAAGCCTATACAGTTACAAATCTCGGTGATACTATCTGAATAGGGCTTCCAGCACAGTTGTTTCACAGACTAGATGTCAATATCTTGTAAATAATTCAGGTATTTTAAGCAATGCTGAGGAACATACACATCACTAGTAAATGCTTTTATCTAGACACTGTGTTGCCATAGGAAACAAAAAAATAAATTAATGATTATGCAGAAAAGCAAGAATAATCCCCTAATGACACCAAAGATAGAGCTCATTGAGAAGTTACAGATCTGCAGGGCGCCCTGTTTAACTAAAGAACAAATGTGCACGTATAATGCTTCTCTGACCGTCTGAAATACTAAAAACAGGGAATTCCAGTTGCTGGCATCTCTTCCTATAAACAGTCTCCATTATGACACATCTAAAATGAACATTGTAACTATTACAGACCACGAGACAGTTTAAAGCTGACAAACAGATTCAAAGGCACTAGTTTTCCAGCATGTTTTCATGCAGTTTAGCAACAGTTTTTCTTTGCAAATAGTAATTTAAGTTAAAGTTTTAAAAATTGAAATTAAAGTAATTTATGTTTCATGCAATTATGTCTCCAAGAACTTCAGGAATATTCTGCAGTAGAGAACGGTATTTTGAAAAATTCAAAATTAAAACCATTATTGTATCATGAGGCTAAAATAAATGGAAAAAATCTTAAGAAACTGTAGCCATTATAAAATTTTGTGCCACACTATTTTGATAGCACAAATTTAATCTCGCTGAAATCCCATGCTCCTACACACAAGCCTACACTTTTGCAATCCTTGGGAAATGAGTTAAATCTTAATGCCATGGATTTTAAAGAGGTAGTTATATTTTTTTAAAAAATAAGTTAAAGTACTTACGTTCATCTTTCCATTCTTTGTTCAAAATGACAGATTTCCATATGGCAGGGGCTGCAGGATATTCCCGTAGAGAGCACTTCAATACATAAGGGACAGGTGTTGCTTCAAACTACCTGTCCTTTACTTAATCCAGACAGATGGGGCCCCAGGCTATCCTGAAAGAGGCTAGTGATCTTTTTCTTTATTATTTTCTTTCCAAATTAGCCATGTTGGTTTTGAAAAAGTGATCCCATTACCAGAAAGAGATGTTTTACTCCTTGAAGAAAACCAAGAAACTCAAATACTTTAAAAGAAGAGGGAAGAATAGGAAGAGTGCAAGAAACTAAGAGGCACTGATAAATTCTAAACGCATTCACGTGAGCAAAGTCTGAAAGCTGAAAGGTTAAGGGAATCCATAGCTTAAACAATTAAGTGCAAAAATAACTATCAATAGTGTAGGTAGAAGTACGCTACCGAGAAACATAGAATAAAGTCCATGTGCAAGTATTTCCATATTTTGTGTTCAGATGCCTCTTAAATTGAAACGCACCTCAAAATGAATATATTGACTGCCCATCCTTGCCCCAAAAACTCTCCAAAATATGCTTCCAAATATTAGTATTTATTATATGATCCCATACATTAAAGAAATAACGATTACCCAGTTTGTGCCACCACGAATGCACAATGCAGATGGTAATTGGTGGTACTCTCTGTCTCAATCACAGCAGAAAGCAGCAATGCAGTAATAATGCACAGGGAGGATAAAGAAAATGAGGGAGTATCTTCTGGTTTTGTATCACTACAAATAATAATGTCTCCAAAAAAACTCACAGCTATAGGAAAGTGGGTGTTCCAGAAGTTCTAAGAGTCAAAACCTATGTGTTTCAGCTATCCAGGACAGAATAATGCACAGAATTACACGGGCTATATAATCAGTATGTCAAGCATAAAGACATCCTGATTTTCATAACAGTACTGCATCTTTCAGCCATATTCTATCAACACTTTATTTTTTTTCTGGTTCATTTATTTTCTTCTAACAGCTTAGTTTAGACCTAGGAACTGCCCGAAATAAATACTTCTTAAGCTTTGAGGCTGTTTCTGATTATAAACAGCTCTGACTTTATAACACAATGTTTAATTTCATTGTTTTTATGCTCCCCTCTCATTATCAAATGCAGCCTTTACTTTTTCCAAGGCAATCGTCTTTCTCTAGGTGCATTTTCTGCAGATTTAAAGCCGAAGTTATCACTCATCCTACTTGAATGGTTTATTCTTTCCTCAAATCTTTCTCACCTCTCTTCTGCTTTTCAACCTCAAAATGGCCTCTTGTTTTTATTTCTCTTCTTCCCCCTCAACATTCCCAGATGATCTCCTGATTTCTAGATTATATCAAACATATCAATCTATTCACAAAGAAATTAGGTTGCCAAAAGCCTAATTTTAAATCACAATGCATGTATTAGCAAATATCCACGTTTCTGTGTTTAAATATTGAATTTTGATACAGCTGGTGCTCAGGGTGAAAATGTGGCCGAATCTGCCTGTATGAGAAGTCAGAATTACGAATCGCTGAGCCCTGTGCCAGTCAGAGCTGGACCATAACACTGCACCAACGAATAACGGATTCCTGTGCCCATACGGCTCCACCACCGTGCCAAGAGGCTTCTTAGATCTCATCCTCTTTCAAGACGACAGTAATCTATCAACTCCCACCATGATTTAAGACAGATTTCCAGCAGTACTCCAAGTAACCTCCCTGTACAATTGCCCCTCTCACTCGAGCCTGATCATATGAAGGAGCAAGGAAGGAGATATCCAAACACAGGAAAGAAACCTAGAGATCACTTGAATCACCCTTTTGTCCTCCCTTTCTAATGAAATGTAAATGAAGCCAGCATTCTGGGCTCTGCATAGCCTTTCAGACACAAACATAAATGACACTCAGAGGTTTTTTTGGGGAGTTTTCCTCCTTCAGAAATGATTTGGTCTTGTCTATGTCTCTGCCCCACTCAGACCACGTCAAAATGATTTTAGACTTGTGGCACACTGTACAAAGAAAAAAATACGGAAAGACTGACCAATCTTCCTGACTGTAATCAAACCACATGGTAAAACCTCTCCATCATTAAAAACCACAGTAGGTCTGCAACTGGGTCACAGATGGGAGATGACAAAGCCAGCCTGCTCCTTTTCTCTGCTGTGGGACGGAATGTTTCACTCACTCACATGGCAACCGAGTGACATCTGCTACAGCGATTCCTACTCTGCACTTCTTCCCAACAACGGGCATTAAGATTATCCACCTCCTCCCTTCCTACCAGAGCTCTGCTGCTCGTCAGATGATACACACGCTCTGGGAACAGGAGTCTCATGAACTCCCTGAAAGTCACATGTGGTCCATGAGTTATGGGCCAGCCGCTGGGTCTGCTGACAGGACTAAAGAAAATAAAATGATGATGGAAAACTGCTGTTTTGAATCCTGATGTAAAACATTATACCTTGTTACAAGCTACGAGGACTACTAAGCAGACAAATAAGAGTAAAATAATCAATGGTTAAACAGACGGGACCATTCCGCCCGCAGGCATCACGATCCCTTTGTATGCATGTTGTGCAGAAGTTGACAGCGCAGCTGTATTTCTCCACCAAAACCGAAATACGGATCTCAGAGAAAACATCTGAGAAACTCTGAAAGACAGGATGCAATCAATACTTTTTTCCTCCAGGAAAGGTATTACATAATACTAGAATAATGAATTGCTCAGAACAGCTTGACATGAGTAGTTGCATAAGATATTCTCTTTATGTCTATAAACTCATTCAGCATTCATTTCTGCTTGCCTAATCTTAAAAACAACTTAGCTTCAATTCATTACTTATTAGTATTCCTTGATAATTACACACATCATTTCTTAATTACTTAGTTACCTGCTGTACGGAGAGTTTCCAAGACTTTGGCCAATGTAGAAAAACTTGTTTGTCAAATGGAAGACAGAATGATGGAAGAAAAATGATATTGCACATTTGGTTTTGTTTTGTTTTTACTTAATTGGTTAAGTCTCATATCTAAGTACCATATACTGGTTTTCCCAGCTTCATCAATATGTCCTTAATTACCAACTACTTTTATGAATTGCTAAAAAGTAAGATTGATGCTGACCCATGATGCACAAGCTTTTGTCCTAGAATGTTGCAGATGGGACAGATTTTATTGCAAATTTCATTTCATGCTTTTTATTGCAAAAGGTATGGAACAATGAATAATAATGATATATTTTACAGTTCATTCACTTCAAACTGATCATCTGATATCCATTACTCCAGTGACAGGCACGTCCTGTCAGCTTTATCCCTTATTATGCATATGTCTGCATTTCAGCAAAACCCAGAACTTTGAGATTTC
>NW_009697335.1:44416-109840 GCF_000703405.1 Apaloderma vittatum | reverse complement strand
CAGCTCCCTCAGCACTCTAGGGTGTAATACAGCAGGCACCATAGATTTATGAGGGTTCAGCTTATGAAGCAGGTCCATAACCGTTTCCTCATGGATTATGCACGTCCGGTTCTGTTCCTCATCCCTTTCTTCCAGCTCAGGGGGCTGTGTGGCCAGAGAACAACTGGTCTTACTGTTAAAGACTGAGGCAAAGAAGGCAGCTTAATTTGAATCTGAGTTACATCTTGAAGAGGGACACAGATACAGTATGTAAGGAAGCTTTAAAAAACATATTAGTCTTTATTATCAAGCCTAATTGGCCTATTATGTCCTTTTTTTGTAAGAAGTCATTAACTTGTCAATGCATTGTGGGCAGTAAGATTCTCATCAACAGATTCTGCAGCATTTGTAAACCTTTATCTGATTCAACCAATGAAAGAGAAAAAAAAGAGAAAAAGCAGAATTGGCTCATATTGAAAAGAAAGCATATTTATTTTTCCTGATATTATCAGAATAAACAAAATTTAAAAAAATAAGATCTCATTGAGGGGAAGTTTTTTATTTGTGATTTTTAAAAAATTTTATTTTCAAAGATACCTCTTACCTGAGGGATATGACTGTGACGTCTGCAAGTGACTCCCACCCCAAGAAACTTCCATAGAGACACGGGGAAGGAAATAACATTACTACAGTTTACATCTTCAGATTAATCATCTTAATGGGGTTTTTTTTGTGCATTTTAAGTCTTGTTTTTAGTGGTTATATATATTATTGTCAAGATATTATGACAGTGCTTTCTAATGAAAAAGCCGACTTCAGGGATAAAGTTCTTTGACTCAAAATGCCAGTCCAAAAATATATCTGGAGTACAACTGAAGACAAAATAATAAATAAGTTGTTTACAGCTAGGTAAAGCTAATTCTTCACATTTGTATTCTTAGCCGAGCACCAAATATTTTAAGAGTAAAAATTCTTGAAGAGAACAGCAACATTTTTAATAGATTCCAGATTCCCATCAAAACAAGCATTCACGAAATTTCACCTTTCAGAGTCAAGAAGAAAATGTGCAGCAAAGAATAATTTTAATACATAACTGAGCAAGATATGCCTGAATTCCGATCTTAACTCTGTGACTGAATGGCATTTTTGGAAGAATGCATGTAATGTCTTAGCAGCTACATTTACTACCTTTGAAACTAAACTTACTGGCCTCCCCAGATCTTGCATCTTTTCTTATATTATTTTCCCGTGACTTTCTGCTAGCTCAACTTCTCTATATTAATGCTTAAAAAAATTCTTATATTTGTGATGTAGATTTTATTACTCTATTTCTAAGAATCATTCAAATAAGCTATGAGACAAATACTTTTAGATAACTGATTAGTGACCTGAAACATTCAAATGTTTAGATAAAGACTGGACTTAGCCTACGCATCTCCTATTGACACGAGTGTGTGGAGGAAAATTCACACGATTCATATCAGTTACACACTTGTATTTTTAATCCTATGAGATACAGTGACAGACATACAATAATAATATTTTGATTCATGTTTTAAAAGCTTTAAGTTTTGGCAGAAAGAAACAAAAAAAAAAAAAACAAAAAAAAATCCCCAACCAAAACCAAACCCAACAACCTCCCTTTAGCAGCAGGGTTGACCTAGATAATCTTTCGAGGTCCCTTCCAACCCCTGAAATTCTGTGATTCTATGATTCTATGATTCTGTGAAATCCAATGAAAACCCAATTACCTGTCAGATAAGTTTTGATTAGCTCTACTTCAGAAAGTAGTAAGTAGTGGGCGAGTTCTTCCCCATACAATATGCCTACAATTTATCTCCCACAATCATTCTCCCATGGAAAATGCCATGTCACCTTGGAACTTATATAAATCTGGGTTTGAATATCTTAAATTGAACATGTATAGGAGGATGAAAGGCACAGCAGGATGAGACCTTGAGTTTGTTTCAAGAAGATTACCATCACGTATATATTTCAATGTTAGTTAAAGTCATGATTGCACATATAGCTCTGCAGTACTGGCTGTGCTCTGCTGTTCATCTTGACATGAACGTTATTTCATTATATGGCCCCCATAGGAAAGGCATCCACATCACTTAGGGCTCTGAAACCGAGTGATGGGACACTGGCTGTACTAAGAATTAAAAAAATGGTCATTGGTGACCACAGAGTCCCAGGGGTGAAGTGACACACTGGTGGCAACAATCCTAGTGCTTGAACAAGAGGGTCTTGTTCTTGTAGAAACAAACAAAATCAAGCACAGACTAATCTGGAGTGTCAGAAATGTTTGTGGTGCCTAGAAAGTGCCTTGTATATAATGGAATATTCTATCTTATTACAGTAGGTTCCTACTTCTTTGAAGAAACAGCTAATGGGAATAGATTACAGCCAAAGTGCAGCTGAGAATGCTCGTTAAGGATGAAGCACTGCAAGGATGTAATAGAGGTGTTCAGGGTGATGCTGTGGTGACTACAAATCACAGCTGGCAAATGGATGTCATCTATGACAAAAATGACTAGATTGACTTTTTACCATTGAGCTGCTATGTCCCAGGTTCTGCTGGGAGGTGATGTTCACTCATTTGTGAAATGACGTGAGGAACTCCTAAGACAATGATATTTCCTGGCAGAAGGTCAAGCTTTTTCCAACCTGGAAATTAGCAGTCCCCTGCTGATCCTGTGTTGACACCCATGACCCTCAGAACACCACAAGCATCTTCCAGAACCCAGGCCTTCCTCTTTGTGCCTAAGACAATGTAAAAGACACAGCTGGTGCTGGCACTGATGGAGACGGGGAGAAATCACAGTCCTTGAGATGTGCTAGGTAACCAGCCCTGTGGAAAGGACAATTGCGTTGCCCCCTTGGTGAAAGTCTTATGTGTTCCTTGAACTGAAGCATCCTGGAGCTCCTACTCTCTCTTCTTACTCTCTCTGAACTCGAGCTGCTGCAGATATTGTTGCCTAAGATTGGCACAGATATTCAGGAAAACTACCAGACTGTGCCAACCTGGGTCACTCACATAAGACTAGGTGTTGGAGTCAGGGATAAATTTCCTGCAGACATGCAGGGTACCTGCCAGAAAGGTTTTGGAAACTGTGTGACAATGTATCCCCTCCAGCAAGAACTGTGGCTTGACTGAAGCGATCCGGAGGCTCTGCAAGGCCTGCAAAAGTGCCGCCAGATCAAGCATGATGGCTGGGGCAATCATCAAGAACAATCTAACAAAGCTTTGTGGGCATGGTCATTGATATCACTGAGAGTTGTAAGCATGGTTCGAGGACATTTGTATTATCCAATTTGTATCATCAAATTAAAATACTGCAGTGCACAGAACTGGAAAATGGTATCTGGGAGTCATTAATAAATAGCTGGGCCAGAATAAGGCAAGGTTATCACCTTTTTGTCAAAGTAATAGAGATACTTCTCTTAATGAATGGCCCAAATCACAGCTGAACAATAAATATAAAAGCATATAGACAGAAAGGTTTTTCAGACTACAGAAAAATAATGAGATATTACTAGTTGGTTTCACAGAGACAGACAAAGTGAATTATTAGCAAAGATTCTTTTTTTTCTCCTAAGAACTGCAATAAGAATGAAAAAAGATATAAGAGCATTATAATTTCTTAGACTCTCCCTCCAGAAATTGGAGAAGTATGTGGCAGGGAGTCTGTATTTCCTGACCTTTGTGGATCAAAATGCAAAAGGTTTTGCCCTCAAATGTCACCAGCGGTTTAGAGTGAAGAATTTTTTATTAACATTTTTAGAGTTTCTGGGTATATTCCCTTTAAGAACTTCCTTTCTAAAATCTGCATGCTAAATTATTCTGCTGCCCCGCCAGATCACCTATGTTCCATTGAAGCAGAACACTTTTTTTGTTAAGTTATGCAGGAGAACAAATTCTCCATTTTTAGCCTTTACTTGGATTCTGAAAAATTAGGGGTGGGAGAAAGAAGTTTTCTGTGTTGTTCAACTTAAAAAAACAAAACGAAACCGAAACTTTTCATGTTGAATGTAAAAAACAAAGCAGAACAAATACAGCAATATCTCTGTTCCACAAAATGAACACTACATAAGTGCAGAGAATAAAATGTCTGTATTTCAAAACTTCTTGAGAGACTGTGGTCCTCTTAGGAAAGTTTACAGTTTCTTAGCCTATATTTTAAGGAACTAAATGTAACCTTAGTTTGTAGAATCAGCAGACTAGTCCCATTGATCTGAGAAATGTTGAGTCTTCATCCAAAGTGTCAAAAAAACCTTCACCTCTCAAAATTCCTGAAGCAAGTTATGATAGCTATTAAAGTAGAACACGTACATATAATTAGTGTCATATATTTTACCTTGCTGTCATGTTTTGAACAAGATAACAAAAAAAGTTACTTAAAATGGCTATGTAGTGGCCTCAGTATTTAGTATAATCTTAAAGAAAAATCTAAAATGTGACAAATGCATTTTGCACAAATACATGTGTCTTATCATTGACCATAGAGGAAGTTTCAACAAGTACCTCAAAAGCAGACATCATCATGTTAGATGATGTCAGGGTCAAGAAGAGATAGAAATATCTTGATTATAAGAAAGAAAGAGTTTAACCTCATTTAGAAATGCCAGACAAACTAGTATGGCTGTCTGCAGTTCATAGTTTCTTAGATTCTTTTTCTGAACAGAAATCCTTTACTTTAAACATGAAATTATTGTTTTAACTGATTTTTCCTTGCTGAACTGGACTAAACTAAGCAAATATGTACATCCAGTATTCAGCGATGGTCTATATAAATAGTATGGAAACAACTAATTGAAGAGAAAATCTACATGCTTCTAACAGAAACCAATTAAAACAGCTAAAATACAAAATTAAATACATTACAGTGTAGCTAAATAAGTGTTAAACATTTATCCTGTGGAATTTACCTGAGAGTGAAGTCTTGTTTTAAACAGTCTGCTTGTAGGTGCTGCTTTACACGCTGATAGCTTGCAGTGGCCTTTAAAGCTTGCAGGTGCACACATTTTTATTTAAGTATCTGTTTAAAAATAGTCTGCCTTTAGGAAATGTCATTTGTATAAGAACTAATGTCAGTTCTATTAATGTTAAGTGATTATTATTATATGCATAAAACATGGATAAAAAGTCATAAACCTTGCTGTTGATCTGTTCTTATCTCCGATTCTTAGCCTCACAGGAAAAAAAAAACAACCTAAACAAGCAAACAATACTTGCATTTTATTAATTACATAGAGGTAACACAGAAGCATTTATATGAACTTTTGGTAAAGATGCTAGGAAATTAGTATCTGATGACAGATTTTGGTTAACTCCTTATACACATTGCATTCTAGTAGTATCATCATATGATATCATGTATGTCTTTTGTAGTTGACCATATTTTGAGGCTACTAGAAAGAATTTTCTGAAGGGTCAGTTCTTGAATCCCAGTAATAAGAACTCCCGCAACAAATTCAAAACTGATTATAGTACAAGTGTCAAAAAATTATGATGTGTATTGCAGGCCCTTCCCTTCCCTTCCCTTCCCTTCCCTTCCCTTCATCTGCTTTAGGCTCAGCTTTCTTATTTAATGAATTCCATTGCTACATCCAGAAAAAAAACAACAGATGTTTGGATGAAGCCACCAAATAGCAAAAGAAGGACAGCAGTTACTTGTGGTTTCATCCAAATGATCAAAGTAAATGGAATTAAAATAAAGCCAACAAAATGGTCTTCTGAGGTATAAAATAAGTTTGACATCAGTCCTCTAAGAATGCTGAACCTAATGCAATTTTTGCTGGCTGTGGAAAGCCAAAAGTGTAGAAAAGCAGTCCAGTAGCAAAATATTGCAGAACTGCTTAGAAAATACATTTTAAAATGCCATTGGATGAGACAGAAACCCTGATGGTTAATTAAAAGAACAAGGCCAAACTCAGGAGTTGCAGCACTAAACACAATGTTTCCGCATGAGGTAAGAACTATTTTCTCTGATATACTATTTGGGAAGTATCACCACAGAGGCAATGCTCAGTTCAGGTGGTGAATAATCGCCAGCAATCATTTTTCTTCTGAACTCAGAAAAAATGTTTATTTCAAAGTATGTAAATGACATTTTTTAACAACAAAACCAAAAAACCAAAAAGTGTAATGCAAACTTAAACTAAATTGTTGTTTGGCTTTTACTTTTTTTCCCCCACTATTCCTGTTTAATAATGAAATCCTTACCAGGAGAAAACTCATAAAACTAAAAAAAACCTATAACTTGACATTGTAGTTCACAGAATTTTTTTTTTTTGCCAAAAATATTTTTATTTCTTAAAGTCAGGTCTAAAACTAGCTTGTTAGGTGGTTTTTTTAGTAAGAGCACAATGTTGATGTGCTCTTACCATGCAATTTCGATAAAAATTAAATGTTATGCCTTTTCTTTTAAGTATTTAAGCTTACATTGATGGAGAAAAAGTGCTTAACTGATAGTTTTCACAATGTGTGAAGAGAAACCTGTGTTATGGTGTTATACTGGAGCCTGCTTACCACACAAGTGAAAGACTCCCAGCTCCAGACATTGCCTGTACTAGCTGCCCACACCTCAAAATGAACAAAGATGCCCATCAAAGAAAACAAACATCAAGCCATTCTTGACCTGGCAGCTCCAAGTACAGGTTGATCTGATTGCTTGCTTACTTTATTTACATTTTTCAAAACCCCCATAAACCTCTCTACCAGAATTTTTTTGTCAGTGCATTTGCTCAGGCATGCAGGCTCAGGGCATGTTTAGCCTACAGTCACCTATAGCTTTGCTTAGGCTTTCTTCTTTTTCCTCCTGCTACCAAAACTAAAACCCTTTAAGTCTACTCAAGCCTTGTTTTGCTGGTCTTGTCTTTTGCCTGCTCACTGCAGGATCAAGGTCACAGACCAAAAAATATTAAACTTTTTTATCTTCAAATATCAGCTCTCAGCAGTAGGAATATTTTCTATGAGAGGATGAGGGAACTCAGGAAACGATACTGTCAGCACATACTAGATATGACCTTAACGCTTGACTAAAATTATAAATTTATATATATTTTTTAAAAAAACCCAACAACTGAAAGCATAAAGGTATCATAGCTAGGTGATTTTTATTGGGAGCTTGATTTGGTAAAAGGTATTTATCATGAATAGGCCTACTCAGTCACCTGTGCACCCACTGAGTTTGACTCACTCACTCACTTCTGCACTCCCCTACCCATTTCTGCACCAGCAACCATGACACTATGGGACATCCCACGACAGCTACATTGTGCCAGACAGAGGAATCTCAAACTGCCCAAGTTCAGCCTGGATCTAGCCCTAAATATAGTGACAGGCTTTAAATGAGTCATTTCAGTAAGATGATGTTAAATTACAATGGACTTCCTATTGAATCTTGTATTATATGCACCTGAATATCAAAAGAATTCATCATGATTAAAATTATTACAAGAAATACCAAAGGAAGTAAGAATGATTTGCCACATTATAAAGTGTTGCCCATTTTGCAATAAGTGGCAAATCATTATTAATTCATTTGATATTCTTTATAACATTAATCATGACTAATTCATTTTGTATTATTAATGTGGATGTAACATGAAATTCCATTGCAATTTAGCTATTTATTTAAATGTATCATTAGTTTAAAGAGTTATCAATCCAAAACGTCAGCAGTTTTATTCAAGGACTATAAGGCCTTCGTTTGAAGCTGAAGGAATAATTTTCAAACAAATAAAGTATAAACATTCCTATATTCCTACTTAGAAATTGTCATTATCTAGATAAAGATTCCTCTTCTATGAATCCACTTTTTTGTTTGTTTGAAGAGGCATTGTCTCTCAACTGACACATATTTATTCAGTTGTTCTTAAGGGCACATCATTGCTTCCAGGAAGAAATGTGTTGAATAATCTCTTGACCACTATGTATCATAGGGTGTCTTTTATTTTTCTGTACTCAGCACTGGTGAGGCCACATCTTGAGTGTGGTGAATGTGGTGAGTCACTGGTGAGCCCACACCTTGGGCACTGCAATAAAATTGAGAAATCGAGGTTCTGGAGCGAGTGCAAAGGAGGGCAATGAAGCCGATGAAGGGCCTGGAGAACAAATCTTATGAAGAACGATTGAAGGAGCTGGGGCTGTTTAGTTTGAAGAAGAGGAGGCTGAGGGGAGATCTCATCAGTCTACAACTACCTGAAAGGACATTATAGAAAGGTTTGTGCTGGTCTCTTCTCACAGGTAATTAGTGATAGAATGAGAGGGAATGGCTTCAAACTGCAACTGGGAAGGTTTAGACTGGGCATTAGGAAAAAAATTTTCACAGAAAGAGTAGTCAGATATTGGAATAAGCTGCCCAGGGAGGTGGTTGAGTCACCGTCTCTGGATGTATTTAAAGGTCATTTAGATGTGGTGTTGGAGGATGTGGTTTAGGGGTGAGCTTTGCAGAGTAGGGGTAATGGTTGGACTCGATGATCCCAAGGGTCTTTTCCAACCTGAACGATTCTATGATTCCACGATTCTAAACAACATGGTTTGCATAATATTTCTTCCTATTTACCTGAAAAAGTAAGAAGAGGCATTTTCTACCTTTGAGAACTCCAGTTTTCTCTACAGTTACACAGAAAAAGTCCTATTTCAAATGACCTACTCACATGTTTAAGCTAAGTGCATGTTTAAGGACTTTGCTTGGATAAAAACCTTATTTTGTCTCCATCTGGGAAATAAATTTAGTCTTTAGTCTGGCCAAGTAACTTCCATATTTGGAAAAATTGTAGGAAAGAGGCCTTTGTGACAGCTTGAAGACATTATACGCCCTATGGGACTTCTCACAAGTTTGGAAATTTTACAGAGTGCTAATGCCAAAATCCCTCCTGGAAAACCATATTTTGTCTACTAGAAGAATTCATTCTATTGTTTCAGTTAGATAAAATATTCACTTCTTCATTTGTTGTGCAGCACTGTTTTGCTCTCTCAAGCAGTTAACCAGCTGTTATGTTTTTACATTGAAGGATTTTTTTTCTTTTCCATGTACATACAGAAGGGTGACACCCAAGACTGATGAGAAGTCAAGTAATATCTATAGCATAATTCAAATTGCTTTTAAAAACTTCACTGTGGTGTAAAGGCTGGGCTTCAGGCTGCTCATAGAGCTGCAAAAGTCCTCAGTGAGCTGAGGAGCAGGTTATTCACCACAGCACAGCAATGGCCTTCAAGCACAAGAAAAGACCAGACACAGACCCACAGCCGTAAATTCTCACGAGAGAAACATGAAAAGTACAGATAAGGAGAAGTAAAAAGACCAACTAACAATGTAAGGAAGACCAGTGAAAATTAATTCAGAGCTCCTCAGATTACTTTTTGGGAAAACTCTTAAGACTTTTGTTTTTAGGCAGCATTAGTCTAATAGACATGTATCTTTTTCTTCCATGAGCTTTTGTTATATTACTGTCATTAGTGTGCTTGTAAAAACACTAGAGAGCTCATAAGTGACCAGAAAAGCCATATATAAGTTCAAACAATAATTGCTGGCCATTCGAATACCATTTAT
This sequence comes from Apaloderma vittatum, assembly GCF_000703405.1. Taxonomy (NCBI): domain Eukaryota; kingdom Metazoa; phylum Chordata; class Aves; order Trogoniformes; family Trogonidae; genus Apaloderma; species Apaloderma vittatum. Next base: position 100,298 of record NW_009697335.1, on the reverse strand, counting down.
GCCAGCAGCAAGATTCATGGATAACACAGCCCTTTCTGAGGACCGTAAATGTTGCTGGCTGAAGTACAAAGGATTAGTTAAAACTCATAAGTGTATTAAAATTACTCATTCCTTGCAACCTTTGTATTTGGCACTCACCTTCTTTATTTTCAGACACTGAAACCATTATCCAGAACTTGGAACTGCAGCCATGTAACTCACCAGCGATGCACTTCTTAACGCTTTTTATGAGTTTTGCCTTAAATATTTGATGAATGCAAAACAAACCCATTGTTTCCAAAGCCGAAACAGGTATTTTTTCCAGAATAGTGAATCCCTGTAGAAAGGAAAGGTGGTGTAGGTAGATTACAGCCTCTCTCCTCTAAATACACTGTGATGAGTCTTCTGGCAACTTCTGTCAGCAAACAGCGCTCTAAGAAGTTGCAGTTTTACATCAGCCTTGAGGCTTCCCTTAGTTTTATTAGTGGCAAAGCAATCTCCCACTTCAGGAGTGCAAGCAGGGGTTACTTCTGTAATTATAACAATATATATCATTTCCATTTTAATTTCAAAATTTATAGGTGGCAATATTTAGTAAATCTAGACAAGACTGGAAAAAATAATTTGGAAAATATTCGAGTTGTGACTTACTGCACTTCTGTAAGGAAGAAATCCTTCCATGGGGGTCTGCTTATCACAATGTGATGTGAAAAAAAGAAAACATAAAAGTTTCAACTTTGCTATAGAATATTCAACACCTTCTACTTTCATTTGTATATTCAATGATAACATTTAAAATTACTGTGGTCACCCTAAAGGATGTTAATTACAATGCTACTCGGCAGCTTTTATACAACATAATTACAGGTTACTAATGTTCATAGTATCCATTGGGGTTGTAATAGAGAGCAGAATTTAGCTCATGGATTTTGTGATGAAGGTCTTTCAGCTATTTTTTGTTATTAATCCTCTTTATCACTTCCCATGCATCATCTTTTGTTTGTTCCCTTAATTCAGAGTGAGTTTTATTTTTCGTACATAAAGAATATCATTCTTATAGGCCTAACTGCCAGATTCAGTTTTACGTATTGTAGATTTAATTGCTTCACATTTCACTTTTTGATAAGGTTCTCAGATGTTAGGCTATATTAAGAAGGGGATGGAGACTAATACAGGAATTATTATAATGTCATTCTATAAATGAAGGTTACATCCTCATGTTGAATACTCTGCTGGGTTTCAGTCATATTTCAGAAGGATACAGTAGAAGAAGAAAGGTCTGAAAAAGGGCAGAAAATACATATGAGTTGGATAGGGAGTGTTCATATGAAAAGAAACTGAAAAGATTAAGATTATTTAGTGTGAAGCAAAAAGAATAGGAGATGACATATATAATAATGAGTGGTACAGAGAAAAGCAGTGGGTAGTCCTCACTACTCTGCTCTACAGTAAGACACAGAGGGCATTCAGTGAAAGGAAAAGGCAACAAATGTAGAAGTGATAAAATGAAATACTTTTTATGTCATTGCATCATACAATTAGCCTGTTGAACTGACCACCGTATGTTATTATTGAATAATAATTGAGGGCTGCTTGGAAAGTTTCAGGAAAGATAAAGTAATTATGTTAATAAAAATAGCATGTGCAGTGGAACTAGGTAGAACAAGTTGCATAGGAATATTAGTTCTTACAAATCAAAGTGCAGTGTAATCACAACCAGAGGTTGTTCATACTACTCACTATCATCGTCCTAGGAACTGTACCTCTGTACAAGGCTTTCCCATCATGATATTTTCCATCTAAAGCCCTGATCTGAAAGAACAACCTTGAAAGGCTCTGGATCTCATCTGTTTACCACTAAACTGTGTAAACCTTTCCGTTGCTGAATTTATTTCTGGACAGGAAACAACGTGAATAAGCAGGCAAGTTGCCTGAGGAGGCCATGGGAAAGAATACAGTGTGTAGTACTGCTTGTGTAGGAGGTGTTAACATCATAGGGAAACTAATGGAATTTAATTTCCTGGTAACAAAGTCCATGAAAGGCTACTAAATACAAGTTGAAAATACAATCTGTCATGTAGGAGATGTCCATAACACAAGATCTAGGAGCAGAAGTATCATTCATGCAGTTTCCCTGTTGGATCTGCTATTGACCACTGTCAAAGGCAAGACTAGACAGACTTTTTATGTAACTGGCAATCCAATCTCCATGCTTCTGAACTGTTTTTGCATTGCTATGAACTGATTCTTTTCAGCAGTAGCAGCAAAAGTGAAATTCCTTTATGTTCTTGAGGCTCATGGAATGACATACCAACGGCAGAGCCATTGTGGCCACCAAGAGCCACATTTGCTCCTTGCTTATGTGATGTCCTTGCCATCAGTTACCTTTCAATGTTGGTAGAGGATGAAAACTGTGAAATGAGTGATAGATTTTCAATTTCAAGGAGACCATCTTTAGAATAGGCACCTCAGATGAAGCAAAGCAGAGTATTCCATAGTCTTAAATTTTGGAGGGTTTCAGGTTTTCACTAAATAAAAGGCATAATGGCTATTAGATAGGTTTCCTTTGCAAATTTTATCCCTCATATGACAGTTTTGGGTCAAGTGGACAGGATATTCCATATTCAGCAATATTGATAAAAAAGTTCTAATTTATTTGTGGTTGTTTTGCCTTCATTCTATGTTAACTTGCCTCTGATTCTTTTTTAATTTCATATTCAGTATTACAGTAAGTGCAGTTCTTGCTCTTAATTATTTTTTTTTTATTCAGTACAATCACATTATTATGAACAGGTGAGAATATTAATAAAGACTTCTGAAATTTTGTTTGTTAAAAATATCTCTTACTGTTTCTTCCTGTGTATACATGAGTGGCATAAAGCTGTGTTATTGTGTTAATTCAATTTTTGCTGTTGTCTTTGAAATATTTCCCTCATTGTTAGTGACATATGAAAAGTTTGAAAACAAAATGGTGGTTTTTTTTGCTTTAAATAACATCATCAATGTGCAGTTCTAACAACAGGAAATTTTCCATGGCAAGGCAGCTGATGCCTTCCCATTAAAGATTTGGACTTGTTGAACTCATATGACATGTAGACTCATTTTAGTTTCAATGTACATTTCCTGCTGTGTGGGATGATCCCTACTCCTCCACTTCAAAATAAAATAAAAAAAAAAGAGAAAAAAAAGAAAAACATGTAGGAACACAAAGACAGAAACAAGGTTATGTGCCTTTCAGTATCCTTCTATTTTTTTCCCATATTTTTTTCCTGAAAACAGAGGACAAGTTAAAGGGGGTGTTGTTGTTGTTGTGAGTCTGTTTTTGTTTTTTCTTTTAAATAAATAAATAAGAAAACTGAGAATGAATAAATGTGAAAATATCTGGAGTACTGAGATAAATGCACAAAGTTTTATAGCAAAATGTTTCTCTGAATCGTCTTGATATTCACCTTCTACCTCAAAAAAGTTTCCTGTGGTGTTAGCAACACTTCTTGCCTCCCTCATAACTACTCCCCATGCAGATTTCTAACAGCCCACACCCAACAATCTTGCCAATCTGTACCACCTGCCCTCCACCCCTTCAACAGGCTTCTCTGTACATTCCTAGCTACAGTCTTCATCCACACACCCCTGCTTCAGTTATTCAATCTGTTTTTCAGTAAAAGAAATGCACTTTCTTGCATATTAAATTCTGTTTTCATCATAAAAGAAGGTGTCCTTCAGACAATGCCCCTGTGTCATTCCCTAGAGGGTTTTCTTTGTGAAGATTTGTGTAAGATGCCCTATCTAGCTACATGATACTTCAGGTACATATCATAAAAAGCGAAGCAAAGGGACACATTTCCTGAACGGTATATAGAAAAAAAACCACAACACATCAAAATTGTCTTTTATTTTGGATTACGGATGTGCTTTTTATTTTTCATTTGCTGTGATTTTGAAGAGATTCTTGCATTAGTTTTTGTTTATAATTCATTCATCATATTTGCTTTCTCACTGGCATTAGAAAACAAAAAATTTTGCCTTGGTCCAAACTACTGATGCAGTCTCCAAGAACATCAATGTCCTCTGGGAGAACATGGATAGGTGTAAAGCCCACATGGGAAGTGGGAAAGAAAAGCATTATGCATGCTCTAGCAAATTCTGCAGAACCAGGCCATCGTGGGCTAAATTAGTTCCTGTCATCTTCACAAGGCTATTGCTTAAAAAGTTGAGTGTTTTCTTCATTACCATCCAAGTTTAATTGGCATATTTATTATTAATTATTTAAAGTAATATTATGAGCTGCTTTTCATCATATCAAGTACAGACACAGCACCAATTACAATTTACAAAAGAGAGGACCCATGTTTTTCCTCTTTTCATATCACATAACTTGTCAGGGGGCACACAATTATACAAATATTAAGGGAGGTATGGGCAGAAAGTACATGTTTTTTGCCCCTGCTCAGCACCCAAGTTTTCTGTAAGCAAGTGATAACAACAAGGTGGAGATGACCAGAGGCACTGCACTGCAGAGCCAGGTACTACTGACAGTACTGTAGTTGGGAAGCAGGGGTGGCAGAAGCACAGAGACAGCCATAACCCCTTTAGGATGGCTGTGCCTAGTAAAACAGGAAAACCCTGATAAATGGAAAAGTCTTTAAATCCTAGGGTGTTGCTACTTACAGGGGTGAAAGGCACCTACCTCTAAATCTTCCCAGCTTGAAGCCAATGGAGAATCAGAAGCTGAAATAATAAAGTAGAAATCACATCAGGTAGCATGTATCCTAAGATATGAATACTTGTATACTAAAATCCTAAATATTATAACATGGATCTCAAAAATATGAATATTCTGGAAATATGTTACCTACTTGGACTTTAATAAAGCTTTTGACACTGTCTCCCACAGCATTCTGTTAGTGAAGCTGAAAGGAAGTTCTAGTGAGGTGGGTGTTGGTCTCTTGGAACTAGTGATAGGACGAGAGGAAACAGACTAAAATTGCACAAAGGGAGGTTTAGATTGGAATATTAGGAAAAAAATTATTCAATGACAGAGTGGTAAGGCATTGGAACAAGATGCCCAGTGAAGTGATGGGGTCACCATCTCTGGAGATGTTCAAAAAACATGCAGACATGACACTTCCGGACATGGTTTAGTGGTCATGGTGGTATTGGGTTGGCAGCTGGACTTGATGATCTTAGAGGTCTTTTCAAACTTAATGATTTTACATTTTATTGCAGAAGAGTGGAGGAAAATTGTTATCTCTTTTAATTGTAGCCCCTTTGCAGGTGAAAGTGAGGTCAATTCCCCTACAGTTTGAGGCACATCTGACTCCATAGCTGGTGTCATAGAATCATAAAATCATATAACCATGATTTCCCACAGCACACTGGAAGTGCTCAGTGAGGGAGAACTTTCTTTTCATGGGGGGTAATTTAAGGAAAAATGAGATTACTGTTGAAGAGACTGTATGACTTTTAGAGACCTCTTCACAAAATCCTGATAATGTTTTTATTGCTGTCACTGTCCTCTCTGTCACTGAGGAAAGGGCATACTCAGATTCCACAGCAGCCTGGGTAGAAAAAGTGCTCACAGTATTCACTTGTGTTATACTAGCATAGAAAAAAAATCACTCTATGTCCTTGAAATGAGGTCATTTTCAGATTCACTAATCAACAATAAAAGAATGCCCAAATTGTCTCATTGATCTAGGAGAATGTGCATCTCCTCTGTCTAAGTTATTAACGGAGGAATTAAAATGAGCTTTCCTGCATATTTATTACTCCTGCTATATTTTATGGATGTAATATTACGTTGGTTATTTTTTTAAAAAATATATCTGCTTCACTGCATTAATAGTTGTTTTAATTTTTTTAATTTATTTAGTACCTGCTGTTGGGAAGATTTTGTGGGTTTCTTTAAAGTCTAAATGTATTGCATTAAATAGCTTTAGAAAAAAGATGGTTTCTAGCCTGCTGAGTAAACATAAATTTCACAGTTAAATACATAAAATAATGATTACATCCAATGGTCATGAGGGACGTGTTTTTAGGAGTATACTAATTAAACTACATCCTTCAGACAACATGTTTCTACACTTACTAGCAATGAACCATATCTGATTTGTCATTAAGTAATTATGAATGCTAATGCAAATAAAGCACCTTTCAAACAAGGCTTCAGAATAGAAATTAATCATATATTATTCTTTCTTATCCTACCACATAAGGGTCATTTAAACAAAAACAGCCAAGGATATGAGCTGTGCATAACAAGAAAAGTTGCTATTTTTGCTCAGGTTTCAGTTCATACCTTTCTCTTCACAGTATTTGTATGTATACATATACTTCTTACAAACTGAGGGTGAGAAAGTCTTGAAAGTCTATTCAGTGATTTAAGCTTTGATCCAAAAACTGTTGAAGCTTATTGCAGTCTTCCATCAGTAACAACAATAATTACCAGTTCTTGCTGCTTTCCTTTCGCAGATCTCAAGACACTCTACAAAATGCCACCATGGAAGACCCCACAAACATGAAAGAGTATGTCAGATGAAATTAATAAACACATTGGGTGTTAACCCCTAAACATATCAATGGGTACTTCAATATGTCGTAGTTATGTTAGCTGGGAGCTCTCAGAAATGTTCTGATGGCAATTTTTTTTTGACCTGGTATGGATCATTTCCAGAGTGTAATCTCTCCCTTCACACCTCATTTGCCATCTTGGATACGCCCATAGGTAGAAGGTATTACTTTCCTTCTCTTATATTAGGAAACTAGGATGCAAACCAGTGATGTATATAATATATAACTCCAGCTACCTTAGCAGAGGGTCTGCGCAGATTTTAAACTCCCAGATCAATTTTCTAGTGGTGGATCCCGCTGAAGCCCTAGGTAGAGGAATTCTCATGAGCTTCACTCCCTACCCTGTTTTTTGTGGGGTTTTTTTCAACTTCTAACATTTGTCTAAAGATCAGAAATAAGGTATGTAGGATCTAAGATCTTCAACCCCAAAGAAAAGACCACATAAAGCACTGTATTATAGTTGAAAAAGGAGTGGTAGAAGCACCTCATCTTCACAGTTAAGAGGGAACATTAGTGATATATTCCATCAAGCTATTTGCAGCAAATGAAAGTTGATTTACCTTTTCATTACATTGTAAATGTTTTCCTTCCTCTTGACTTGTCTTTGTCCTCATCTTTGTACAGCTAATGAAGTCATAAGTCCTCTGAAGCAACTACCTCCACATTATAATGCTTTACTGCATAAGCAAGTAAGAGCATGAGTTATGAAGAACAAAGTTCTTGTTGCGCAAGCTTCAATAATCCTTAATTCTGGGAAAGAAAATGGCCAATAACTTGTTAAAGGTACTGTGAATAAATGTGTTTTAAGGCAGAATAATATGCCTTTAAATTGTGATTGGTTGTTTAGGACGTTTTTTAAGGCAAGGGTCCATGAATAACTGATAATCTATGTGAGGTCAGTTATTGTGTGAAGTATACTGAAAAATCATGCAGCACATCTCATTCATATAACTTATATTAAAAGGTGCTATTCAAAACCGCAGGTGTCAGCTTGTAAATGAGAAACTTCTCTGTTGCATAGAAGAGAGAAAATGTGAACAAGAAGAGGGCTGTAAATGAAGAGAAAATGTGAAAACTGTAGAAATGAAGAAAGCATAAAACTGAGAATTAAGAAAAAATTGCATGACCAATGGATCTTTCTGCAACTTGAGACGATTAGGTTAGACTAACTTTTTCAACCACTACTAACTTGGTTTACACAGGTTAATAATAACCTTGATCAGGGTCACATTTTCATGAAAATCAGCTGGTTTAGAGACAGTGAGGTAAAAAATATGTTCAGTCTGCACATGATGCTTCATTTTCAATTAGAAAATAGCTCCAGGGAACAATATAATTTTATATGGGAATCCTTTGTTTTCTTCAGGTTTTTGATAGGTCATTAGTGCTTCAGGTTGGGACTCATCTTCTCTGACACTGGCCTCTAATTTGTGGCCAGCTGCAGGTACCAGCTGAAGTGAGTATTCAAGTCGCTCTTACCACCAATGACATGCAGGCAATTCATCCCGTATGAAGATGTTTTTCTAGGATAATGAATCAAGAACCAAAAATCTCTGTCTCCCTCTACTCGTAGTTTGACAAAGATAGCTGTTACGCACTAAGACTGCCTACATCCTAGATGGCTGGAAATGGGCATATGGATCCTACCTGAAACACCTAAAATTAATTTTGCTGCCACAGGGAGGTTTAATTCACTCTAGTTGGATACAGGCATTGTTAAATAGTTACTGGGTGTAAATACAGAAATTGGACACTCATTAAGCAGAAACTGATGGTTAAAATACTGAAATCATCACTAGTCAGCCAGCAGTTTTCAGGAGTGCTGCCAACACTACTAGTTATTTCCTTGCCTGTGGGTGTGAGAAAGGCAGTGAAAGACACAGCCTTGGTAACTTCAAACTTTTCTAGTACTGATTGCTCCCAAGGTGACAGACTCTTTGTACCTCATATGTGCTCTTTACTCTTTTTAGCTGCCTGTTGGAAGTTCCCAGCCATGTATGAGGTGCTCCTAGTACCTGTTGCACTGAGGATGTTTCGCCACAAGCAATCATTAGATCTTTGAAGTGCAGGTGCACAGGAACTTTACGGTGATGAAAGGAGAAAAATGTAGAGATGATGACCTATGCTGTAGGCAGAACTGCACTGCAATGAGGAAAACACACCCCAGGAATGGCAGTTCTCCATCGCCATGTATACCAATCTTGGCTACATTACAGAAGGTAATCTCACCTATTACTCTTTTGAGACATCCATTCCCACAGAACCGATCTGGCTATAAAGACTACAGGTGGATTTAGTGAGTCATCTGACTTATTGTAGATGTTTACCTTGGGATTAGATGAATTGCATGTTCCACATTCCTAATTTACTTTTTTGTTGTGCTTAAAGAGATCCCAGATTGAAATCTCTAGAGTGTACAGCTAAATGAATCCCCCCGCAAAGAGCATGCCTGTGTTGATGAATGATCAAAGTAATTATCTAGGAAAAGCTACCTATAAGATAATATTTTTCAAAAATACCTTTTAAAAATCAGTGTATGTTTAATTATTTTTTTTTAAAATCCCTTTCCAGTCATTACTCATATATTTAGCAGCCCAGTATTCTGGCATAGTTTTGTAATCCTCCATACCTTGAGTATGCTTTGATAAATGACCCGCATATTTGCCAGAAACATTTCTCCTTGTGCCATGATAATAATAATGAAAATTGTTCCTGTGCAAAGCCATGAGTGAAAGTGATGCTTATAATGGAATACAGTGCAAAACATTTATTATGGAGGTATTATTGAGCTGCAATATTTCCGGCTCATTTTATAACTTCCTTTTACTCAAAAGCAGTATATCACGTTCAGAATTAATATGCTGCTGCAAACAGCAAGACAGTTACCAAATAGAGCACACAAACCAGGGATCACAACTGGGTTTGTGCAGTTTCCGAGTCATAGATCTCTATCCACAGTAAGCATTTGTATTTCAGGAAGGTTTTAAAAACAAACCATCTATCTCCAGTCCCCTCAAGTGAAACCTAGATTATTCAATTATGGATACAGTTGTATAGAATATTTTGGCAAAAGTTAGTGAAATACCTAAGGTTCTGAAGACAACTAAATTGTTTTTCACAGGATAATAACAACAATGATAAAGAAGGATGCAAAGTGTCCTAAGGAGGGTGAGGAGGAACATGGAGGTGGAAGATTAAGGGAGACAATAAGTGAGTTTGTGAAGAAACTGTCCACATGTGTAGCAGCCCCTGAGAAAATGCAGCCTTCCTGTAATGCTTGGCTACAGGTTTGGACTCCATTGTAGACTGTATTAACAACAGAAGCCATATTCATTTTTATTGGATTTTATTCATCTGTATTTTTCAAAGGTGAGAACTGGAGAGCAGATAACACATTTCATTTTGTGAAAAGACTAAAATGTGGTTTGCTGATTGGAGCACCTTGTGGAAAACAGTAGCAAGGAAATCACTTAGACAAATTGTCAGAGGAAGATGAGGCATTTGAAACACGTAGTTTATTTGTTTCTCTATGCCTCCTAGCAAAGGGAAAACCATGTCATACATCACCTTTTTGGATGTGGCATGCCTTTCACTTCGCTGACAGGTATGTTATTTGTAACAAAACCCAACAACCCTTCCTCTCTTGTATAACTCATCCAATTCATGACAGTAATCATGGCTTGATAGGGGGTCCAGCACAGGAGAAGCTGTATTTATTTGGGCCTTCTGTGATTTCTGACAGTTTGAGTATATGATAGCTGGGATGATCCAACATAGAACATGTCAGATTAGCCAGAGGGATTCTTGCCTTTCTGTAGAAACATGCTTGTATTTCAGGTTATGCTTTTTCTGGCTGCTGAGATGAACAAGATGGGTGCAGTAGCAGATGAGAAAGCAATTTAAGGTTGCTGTGTGGAGTGAAAAATGTTAAACTAAACAAGTTATATAACGTGTGGGAGAGATACTCTTGGGAACTGTACAAGCCAAAGGGGTTGTTAATATTTGGAAAAGAGTTCTGAAGAAAGGGTAAGCTTGAAAGGACCCAGACTGCTAAAAATCAAATGCTGTTACTATATGTCACCGTAAGCTCTTTATATGGAACGTGTCTGATGGTTTCACTCCAGTTAACAGCTATGTAAAGGGCCAAATATTCACATTAATTAGGACTTTTGGAGTCGGCATTAACTGTGTTGGCAGTGTCAGCAAAGTTACCAATATTTATCTAAGTTAGATCACCTTCAGATGGTCAGGCTTGTGTGTGGAGAGGTTTTCAAAGATCAATTTCTGTTTGTATATGGGGAATTAGAGGACCTGTCCATAAGCTCTGAAGAGGAAATATTAAGAACTGACCTCTGGGTGAATGCAACTACCATCTAGTGGACAGTTGGACTCAATGATCTTAAAGGTCTTTTCCAACATAAAAGATTCTATGATTCTAAATGCCACATAGCTCTGGGTAGATGTTCCTCTTTCCTCTATAACCAGGCTGAAAGCTCTATCTGACAAAAGCCACAGGGTAACAAATAGATAAAAGTCTTCCAGGCAAAGAGCCTCTCTTGACCACTGTGAATTGGCTGAGAGTGACAGTGTGTGCTATAAATATCTGTGAGCTCTGGACTAGATTGATACAACTCACTAGGATCAGGAATTAAAAAGTCATCCTGAAGAGAGTCCTACTTCATTCAAGGGTCAGCTTTAAGCAACAACAGTTGCATCAGGCATCCTTCCCTCCACAGCCTTCCTCGTGGGCTAGCAATCCTGTTTCCTCTGGTTTTGGGTGGTGTATAGCGACAGCACTCAGCTTTGCCTTCTTGCAAGAGCAGCTCCTCCTCAGCTTGCTCCTGGGCTCAGACGATTAGAACATTACTTTATGTCTTGTCACCTTGTGCAAGACTGTAAAATGCATCTGCAAGCAGAGACTGATTTTTTTCTGTTGTTTTCCCTCTGACAATTCCTGCCTGATTGTGAGAGGTACTGGTTAGTTTATAATGCTTAGACTATCTGGTCACAGCTCTTTCAGCCAAGTTCCTGACTAGCTGCATGTACAGAGATGCTCTCAAAGGGCAGGGAAGGGTCTTGGGTCATATTATCCCCACTGAAAAAAGCATTTTTTGTTCACTTTCTTATTTTAGCACTGTCATCAGTTGTAGCAGTTCAAACATTAGATTAATATTTGTTAGTTACCTCTCATTTCAGATCAATAGAATCTGCATGTCTTTTAATATATTCTAGATTTTGTGAAAATGTTGGTTATTTTCATTTAGCTAAGTGCTTTTTTTAGGTTTAGTTTCTTCTTTTGAAAATATCTTTTAACAGCACCTCTGATGACGTAAATCGGCATAGTACCTTTGATTTCAATGGATTTATGCCAGTCTTCAAATGTGAAGTAACTGGCCAAAGATATTCTTAGTTCAGAAAGTCTTTTTAATATTTGTAATGTTTATCAGTTTGATATTTTGTCCAATTCTGGGCCCCTCAGTTCAAGGACAGGGAACTGCTTGAGAGAGTCCAGCGCAGAGCCATAAAGATGATGAAGGGAGTGAAACATCTCCCTTACGAGGAAAGGCTGAAGGAGCTGGGTCTCTTTAGCTTGTAGGAGACCGAGAGGTGACCTCATTAACATTTATAAATATGTAAAGGGTGAGTGTCAGAAAGAGGGAGCCAGGCCCTTCCCAGACATGTCCAGTGATAGGACAAGGGGCAGCAGGTGCAAGCTGAAACATAGGAGGTTCCACAAAAACATTAGAATAAACTTTTTCACTGTGAGGGTGGCAGTGCATTGCAACAGGCTGCCCAGGGAGGTTGTGGAGTCTCCTTCTGTGGAGACATTTAAAATACACCTAGATGCATTCCTGGGTGATCTACTCCAGGTGATTATGCTGTAGCAGGAGGGTTGGGCTAGATGATCTTTTGAGGTGCCTTCCAACCCCTAACATTCTGTGATTCTCTGATTTGGTTTAGTCTAAGGCTTATTGATGTCAGTGAAAGACAAAAAAATATTTTTTTAAAACCCCAAAAAATAAAGAGAAGTCCTGAGGATCAAATCAAGCTTTGAATCAGGTTTAAGCGTGATTTCTTGGGTAGGACAAATGAAGTGAAGATAAAGCATTATATGCACTGCAAGACTTCAACGGTGTTTCTGAAGCACTGTGACATGACATCTGATGTTCTAAAGTGGTCTTTAACTCTTTCAGTGTAACTTTGCCTCAGGATATAACATCCTTTTAACAGCACATGTGAGGAAACCAGGAATGGCCTGTAGACGTGCCTGTAGGCTATGTGCTCTCTGTCACCTGCTGCATTACCCTGACTTTGAGAAACCTTTACGTCCTCACACTTCAAGGATTAGAACAATTCGCTCTCACTTTGTCCACTAAGGAAAACTGACTAACCTTATTCTCACGTTCTGGGTTTTAAAAGAGCCTCTTTTTTTTTTTTTTGACCGTTTCCTTGTTCTTACATTATTGTGAGTAGGTACAAAATAAAAGGCAGTATCAATGAAAAAAAGTACACTACACTTTGCTTTGGTCAGACTAAATTGTGCTACCTTTTACCTTGGCAGTGCCTTAGGTTTGAAACCAATATTAACAAAAATATTTACCCTCACAGGCCATCTCTGACAGTATTATGAGTTATCCCTTCCCAATTATCTGCATATCAGCTAACATAAATGTAAAATCAGTGAAATTTATCATTTACAGAAAAAAGTGATTTTATAGATGTTAATCTATTCTAAAACTTCTTATGTACTTATTGCCTCTAATCTGATTAATCAAAATTAACATATGTTTTTTATTAGTATGTTTCTAAAGACAGAACTGTTTTGTCATAACATTCTTTCACATATTACTTAAGGAGCTGTTCCAAAAGCACTTAACTCTGGCTTAATTCTGATCCCAGAGAAGTCAGGAGAACCTTGCCAACTCTTTCCATAAACCCCTCACCTTATTATTAAAGACTGAATATAAGATTCTTATTCAATATTTGCAGTAAGGTAGCAAACACAACCTGCACAAATAAAAGTGTGTGTATATATAGATATACATATACACATGTATGTGCATGTGTGTATACACATATAAGGTTGTTTTATATACATAGCAGAGCGGGAGAAAGATATAAAATTGCTGTCTGTCCTTTAAAACTACCACAGGTTACCTGAATTAGTTTGCAATAAATCAAATACAAAAAGATAAATAGAGGAGTAAACCCTACTCTCTCTTACAATGACTCCATACATAAATCACCTTTCCCAGAGAATCAGGTTGGGAAACTATTAATTCATTCCTTGGTTTTGTAGCATTTAACACAAAAAAAAGTATAGTTTCCTGCAGCAGGTTTTTAGCACTATTGTAGTAGATACACGATGATTTCTCTGTATGCTAAGCTGCCAACTTTCTACTTGAATATCTTTTTTTTAGATGCAATCTTATTTGCTTATCCTGATATATCTGTACAAAAAAAAACCCAGTTAAATTAAAAATTCCTCAGAATGTAAGATGCTTGCTTTTTACCATCCTTTCATGTATGAAGAAGAATTGCTTCCAAAAAATCCTGTGAAATTTCTGGTTTTAGGCACAAAGACATACCTAATTTCAGTTGGATCAACTTCGTTCAAAGAAAACAGAAGTCACAGAAAAAAAGAGCTTGTTATGAAACTAGCGCTTCACAAAAGTGGTGTGCTCTCTCTTCTCTAGTGTTAACTTTTCTGTCAAAAAACCAGTAGATTGAAATTCTACTTAAAAGCTCTTTTTTGTGAAGATAAAATCTACTCGATCCTAGTACACGCAACATGAATGCTTTTACTTAAATAACCCCTCTGCAACTCCTCTAAAATCTTGTAAAATCTGATGTAGATGCGTTATTCCTCCACAGAGCCCTAGCCTCTGAATCTATGTGGCTTGCTAGACATTTCCTCCAAACCAGTAATACTCTAGTGTGAAAATGCCTAAAGGGGAAATGGAAGAGTGAATTTACAGGGAAGAAAAAGAGAAAAATCTAAAGCAGACTGAGTGATAATCTAATTTCACATCTTCATTACTCAGGAATTATTTACTAATCAACGACACAGTTCGCTGTTATTTAACATCTTTCAAGTTGTAGTACCATACTTCACTTTATTTGGAGCTGCCACGGCACCACCAGAGTTATGAGGTACACACAACTGAGTTTTGCAAACCATAGCTTTGCCTGATGACTCGAATTCTATGCAATAATTGACAGAAAATTCTTTGAGGACAGATAGAAAGAATGAAGGAGTTGTGCAGAGGTTAGCTCACCTTGTAAAATCCATCTCAAAATCTCCTCATTCAGAAAAGCTAGATTTTAAGCATATTAAAGTTTGAATATACATTTGAAAGCCCGAAACAGCCCAGTAATTTAGAAGAACAATTCTGGTTTTCAGTGTTCTACATCCAAGTCAGCCCTAAACACATAAATTTTAAGCACGGATCATAATACCATTGAAACTGGTAAGACTCAAGCCTGTCCAAAAATGCTTTAGTTTGATATTGATTCTAGATCTCAGCTGCTTAATGTGTAAAGATGTTCCTGTCTTGTTCATTCATTACCTTACTGGAGACATACGAAAAAGGCATAAAATTTGGCTGTGGAAATGATAATTTTCACTGTTTGGAGAAGTCTGGGCTCTGATCTAAACTGAAATGCAGATTCCCTTCCATTTCTGCCAGCACTAATAATGCTATCCCTCCAGGAGTTTCCCACCCTAGGTACTATGATTGTGCTCGCAAAAATTATTCATACCTGAGTAAGTATTTCACATACTGGAAGCACTTTACAAACACTTACTGAGTAAGAATCATAGACTGAGCCTTGTAAGGCTTATCATCCTCATTTTAAAGCAGTAGAGGTGAAATGACTTGCTCAAGGCCATGACATAATTTGGCGGGCAGAACTGGGATTAGAGCACTTGCTTTCATGCCTCACACCTCATTACTGCACATCGTTCTGTCTCTCAGGTTGAGAAACTGGGAAGGTTTTGTAATAGATTTCCCCTGCACTTCTTCATGTTGCTATGGTTTAGATGAGGTGTCAAAATGAAAGTTGGTCCACACTGTGTAAGCATTATTGATCCTAGCTCATTCTCCAGCAGAGTGTGATCCCAGCTCCAAATTTGCCCCTTCTTGGGGATAACTTTCCTGTGATAGCTATATTTGTACTGCTGTTACTGTACTAGGTGTTGATGAAGATCTTTGGGATTCTTATAAATGAAAGATGCTATGTAAATCCAAAAATAATAGCAATTTTTAATGATGATCTCTTTCCTTTCTGGACTTTTTGATATTACTGTTAGTATTATGTGTTTCTTTGAACGTTTCCCTTTGTTGCAAATTCTGCTCTCTGTCAAATGCTTTGCTTGCTAAATGGACCTATTCCTATAGAAAGACAAAGCAGAAGCAAATCCATCCTACTGCTGTTATTAACACACTATTAAAAGATCTATTCGAACCACTGTTACCTGTTTGCTGCAGATCTCCTCAAAGGAACAAAAAATATTTGCAGAATCTCAAGGCATATAAGAGATGCACCTGTGTTGCTAATTCTCAATCAAATTGCTCAGTAATAAAGTGTTTCTGTAATGTAGCTTTTTTTTTTTAATGTGATTTTGAACAAATGCATTTTCATTATGTCTGAATTTCATTTAATGTGTTTTTACAATACATGCTTGTGGTGTATCTTTCCAGAAAGAAAGAAAACTCCATCTAAAATCACATTTGATTATAAGAGTGCACCCTCATACATATCTAATAAACAAATAAACAAATCATTTTGATCTGTTATGCAGATAACACTGATATGTAAAATATGTTCAGGAACTAAAAATGTATTTTCTGTGCGGAAGTTTTCCTTGTAGAATGCACAGTGAATTCATGTGAACTCTGTACAGCACTGAGACTCTTTTATGTAGCCTGTTTCCCTGGCTGATAGCTAAAAGAGGTTAGGCTGAATCTCAGTGGATCAATTAACAGAGGGACCTGTCCTTCAACAGAAGAAGATCTATTTCAGGATTTGCATATCACTGAAAAAAATTACAAAGCTGAGATAAATACAAGCCCGATAATAACTCACTGCAGGCTTGGCTTCATTCCTAGATTTCCTTGGCTGTTTGTCCTAATAAAGTGTCTCCATGGCACTTAGGGCAGGAAGGTTATTAGTAGCTGTCAATCAAAAGAAGGAGTACGCATCGGCAGGAGGAGGAAGAGAAGAGAGGTGACATTCATCCTCTTTTCTCACTTATATTGGGTATAAAAGTCATTCAGAGCAAGTGGTTAAAAAGGGACAAGTCCCTCTTCATCCCCCATGGAAAAGAAGAAGAAGAAGGAAAAAAAAAAGAAACCCCTGCCTTGGTTACCAACAATGTAATAATAATACAGAATACATCAATCATTTCTCTATACCTTATTAATGCTAGGATGTTTATTAATATGAAGGACATCCATGAAAAAAAACCCAGGATAGACTCCTGACAAAACACTTCTGGTTGATATATTAGTATGAACAAATGATCACTTTAAACAGCTTCAACTTGTGATAAAACTTTAGCGCTGTATAGAGAATAGATTCATTTTACCTTTAAGCTAACGTGGTTCTGACAGTGAACACCTTTAAAAAGCTAGTAACAAGATAGAATACGTATTTCTTATTTAAATCGGATACATTGATTTTAACTCTACCAAGTTGAAACTCAGAACTGATCTATACACCAATTAATTAATACTTTAAAGGTCTTTAATTTACTGTACTACTTTCTTAATTAAAGTATATCTGCTGCTAGAGCACATCATCTCTATATATGCATATTTTCATAAGTAACAGAGTCCATAGAGTGCTAATTGATATCCTGGTCTCCAGACAATACTTTACTAAATGAAATGACAATTATAACCAATTAAAATTCACTTTACATACCACTTCACCTATTTTGTATGTATTATGCATGAAGACAGAGAGTACATTGCCTCGCTGCTCAGGATTTGTGTGCGTCTGCAACTGATGGACAGCTTCAAGGTATTCCTTTTAGCGAGCTTTTTATCAAGGGTCATTTTCCAGTCTCATCTAAAACCTATACTTTGCTGTTAAACAGATACATCAGTTAATAAAACCTATTTATTGCTTTGTGAGGATACTATTACTATTATTATTATTAATTGTTATTATTATTGTTATTATTATTACTTCTTTTGATAAATGTGCACCAAGTTCACATACCTTCATCTTGCTTTAGAAGAAGGTTTTGAAAATAATACAATGCCTAATTACAAAAGCTAAACTTCTATTCTCATACGCATTGTATGCAACATATAAATGGCACAGCACTGCACACCTACTGAGGGAAGTGTGGGAGTAACACAGAGGAATGAAGTCAGTGGGAGATGAGAGTGTTTGGAACAGACACCTCAGGCTTGAGAGCAGTTGGTTAAAAAGAGACACTACACATTTCTTGCAAGAAGAGCTGCTCCCAATTTCCCTGCTTCCAGCTTCCCTGATCATGGCTTTGCAACCCGTCGCCCCAGAGCAGGTCTGTCCCAGCTGGGGCTGTCTCTCTCTGACCTGATCCTGTGCCAGCAACAGGGGAGCCGGCATTTCCCCACCAGCCACGATGGGACCCACCCTTTGACATGCACCTTCTGCAATGGGGCCAGGTCCCAGCAGTCCTTAGATGTAACTTGCTGCACGAGGTCTCCCAGACCTGCCCTCCCGGCAGCATCTGTAGCTCTGGTAAAGCGTCATTTTGTGAAGACGGCTCTGCAGGAGAATTCACTGCATTGGTCCCACTGCTGGATAGCCTGAGCATCTCTGAAAGCAAGGGGTAAACTAACCCTTTGAGGTTCATTTAACTAAAACCCACAAAGCTCTTATTAAAAAAAAAAACAAACCGAAAAATTTGAAGAAAAAGTGGTGAACAATATTAAAGCCTATAAACTCCACAGGTTCCTCACCTCTTGATTCCTTTCACTTCTTCCGTTGCACAGGTACACTCAGGAGGGCACAGACTCTTAGAGTGATACAGGGAAAAGGAAAATAAATGGAAATACAACTCTTAAAAAAGCAATTCATGCTAAATAGAGTATGTGAATTTTTCCTGAGTTATTTTTCAAAAAGACCAAATTGATTTGTCTTCAATCTCTGCAGATCAGTCATGTAAGCCTATAGGGACTTCCCGGGCTGATTTGTGTTATCTCCTCCATCTAACTGGCTGTGAGCAAACTTTGACATTTTCACGCAGGGCATGTCACCAAGTAAAGAAGCCTTTAGCCTACCTTCTAAAATCTTCCATGTTCACTCCGTGAATCATTCTGAATGTTGGATGAGTTAAAAACCACAGAGCCAGATCATCTCCTCCTGTTATCATAAGCAGAGGAGAAGGCTTAAGGAACGGATGTGGGTCGTTCCCACACATTTCTTTGAAGACATATGTGATTCCTATCCTGTCATAAGGATGAGGTTTGTTTTCTGAGGGGGAGGCCACGAAGACTTTTAAACATGTTGATTATTCATATAAAAAGGCAGCTACCCTGTGACCATTCGCTTCAGCCACAGACTCCCCGACAGCACGGATACACCTGGGTTATGTTTTCCGAGTAAGTTCCTCAGGACGAAAGAGGAGTTTACATGCCCTTCTCCCTTTTTCACAGCTCTCTTTACACAATCCACCTCACTCCTCTGTGAAGTACCATAACTCCACATCAATTTTCTCCTGTGGGAAACACCTCCAAGTGCAGGAGTGGTGCTGCAGGTCCTGTTGAAACCCTGCCAGCCAGGGTGAATTCAGTCGTGGAGAAGGATTCTTCTGGATGCAAGCTTGGAGAGAAGAAATCGAAACAAAATGCCGGCAAACAAAGCGTGTACCAAGGGTTTTCGTATGTTGGGATTTTTTTAGACAGGGAGGAGGGATGAGGTTTTTTGTTTGTTTGTGAGTTTGGTTTTTTGCAGGTTGCTTTTATGCTTGTCTATGGAATTACAATAAGTGCAGTTAGTGTATGGACATTGCCTTGAACTACCTCCTTTTAAATCACGGATTATGTACTGGGAAGGCTAAAGTCAGCAAAAGTGCAAAACACTAAAGTGCATTTCACAAGAACAGTTTTGTGGCATTAGGACAAATACAAGTGAATATATAATAGGTGACATTTAAGAGTTGAGGCACATTGTCTTCGTACTGAATGTTTGATGAGTTCCCTGCCAGTATTTGTTTTCATTCTTGTGACAGATTAAAACAAAGTTGCCAGCAGTAAGTAACTGCTTCACGTTTTAATATATGATACCAATTCATAACACCTTTAAGTTACAGTTGTACACAATGGGGGGGGAGGAGGAGAGGGGGGACTTCTGCTCCTATTTTTACTTTGTTTTAGTACTTTATGAAAATGCTTTCAGAGTTTTTTAGACGAACAAAGGATTACTGGTGTTTCTGGAAACTAGAACAAAATAAGCAGTTCAGTGGTGGCTGAGTTAGACTGATATCTCTCCATTGAAACTGGTATTCTTATGCCAGCTGTGAGGACAATTTATTGACTGCAGGGGTAGCAAGTTTATTTCTTCCACTCAATTTAGGTATGATATTAGTAAATTAAAAAAACCAAAATATGTTTAGAATCAAATCCAAAGAAGGCTTTAAAAAGATTCAGGTTATGGAATCTTCAGATTATGAGTAGTTCAAAATATGTTATTCAATATGGAGTACTGAAATATGTGAAAAGTTCATTCAATTCACTGCATTGCTAGTATGATTTTATAAAAACTAAAAGTGTCTTTGATTTTTTCTTTCTAAACAGAAAGAAGCTATCAATGTAAAAATTTATGATCTGTTAAGTGATAGTCAAACTACAAAAATTCTTGTCAGACTTCTTTTTCTCATCCTTTTAAACATAGTTTAGAAGATGAGAAATTTTTAAAAGTCTATTTAAAGTGATTCACTTGGAGATAGGAATCCTTCATTTAAAGAAAGTAGGAAGGGAAGACAGAAATGACAGCCAAGGGCTCAGGTTCTCGTTTTAACATTGGTAAAAATGTGAATAACATTACTGTTTCAGAATTACTCTAGAGAGTGGCTTTACAACCAAATATTTTATTTGAAAACATCTCCTGTTCATTTTCCTGATAGAAATTCTATCATTTTTTTTGTTAATGTTAAATGTAATGCTGATCTATATTGAAAAATTAGAGGATGAGAGTCGTGTTTCCTCACAGAAATAATTTCAACTCTTATTTCAGAATTTCAAGAGTATCTGCTTTTCAATTGGTTTCACACAAAATGTGCTAGACATTTCTCAGGTGCAAAAATAATTCTTGTATAACTTTATTTTACAATTACCAAGATTGATTTTTCATTAAGTGCTTTTTTGTTGATTTTTTTTCCATTTACAAAAGTTGTTTTGTGCAGTAAATGAAGTGCCAATGCAGACAAATGTAACCAACATTAAGCTAGCCAATAGAATTCAACAGACTGCTCAGGTCATTAATATAATTTGTTTTGGCACTGTTACATTTCCTAGTGCTACTCTGAGTAGTTTGCTGGGCACATCAATTTGTTTTCAGCTATTGTGAAATTGGATATCCTGGCTTTCATCCAAAGCACCCTCTCAATTTGCATATCTTTGTTATCATTTCAGGTTCTCAGAACATACTGTGGACTATCACACCATCTGCACCAAGATCCTCACATCCAAACACAAATTAAAAATGAAACTGTAAAATTTGCAAGGAAACAATACAGACCTTTTATCTCATTCTCCCTCTGTTCATTTTCAAAAGAGAAACTTGCTTGTAGCCAAGCATAGCAAAAAAGGCTTTTATTAATTGGACTGGCATCAAGCATGCATACATAAAATTGTTTATTTTTTCCCTATAAAGGGGTTGCCTGACATAAAAGGGTCTTTGAAGATGACATTCAGATTTTGACATTTGCATGATATTGTATAAATATCAGAGGTAGGAGACTTTTCTGACAAACCAGATGGGTCAAAAAAAGCACTTCCAGAGATAGATATTAGTCTTTTACTTAAAGGATATTAGCTTCTCCTCAAAGCTGTGAATTATTAGACAGCAAAAACAAACATATTTTTCTCAAACCATGGCTTATTTAATTCTTTTCAATCCAAGTAAGCTGGGCTTGGGGAAAATATAAAATAATATCATTACTTTTGGGGGGGGGGGGTTGTAATTCAATTAAGATCAGAGAATATAATTGAATCTTGTCTTTTGAGTGCCACAGAGATTAAATCTTATTGCTGAATTTACTGCTTCTTGATGGAGCTAATCTCGATTTTAAGCATGGACTGTGAATGGTTTTTTGAAATAGAAAAATGCATTTTAGACCTTAATTCACTAATATTGGAAATATGCAGAGAGTGATTCTTTCTTTTAGCTGCGTTCCTGGATGAGCTTTGATAGGAACCAACAGCTTCAATTTTTATCTAGGGCGGCAGAGGAGAAGGAGGAAAGAAAAAAATCTGCAAACCTGTAACAATTGTAGAGGCGCTTAGCAGGGAGGTTTGCTGACTGTGTATTTCAGCAGACATTTCAAATGAGGGAAGAGGGAACCTCCTCCTTTTGATCACAGGAAGGAATAGCACAAATCTGATTATATATGTTGACCCTTCTTTATCAACGAAGAATCAGCTACTGTCAGCAAGTAGTGCACAGGAACTAGTTGGTTTCATTTAGCATGTTGGGAGAGTGACCTGAGCACCCTCTCCAAGCTTGCTGCTTTTGATGCTGCGCTGCCATGCTGCTCAGAAAACTCCACAGTGTGAACTTATAGTAAAAGAACGGAAAAGAAAGGAAAAAGACGAAAGGAAGAGAGGAAGACAGGAAGTGAGGAGGGAGGAAGGGGGAGAAAGGGAGGACAGGAGTGGCAGAGAGAAGGAAGGAAGGGCAAAATAAAAGAACAACTTAAAATTCAACTTCCACTTTACATCTTCAGAGTGTCATCGTGCCCATATATTCTTAACATTCTTATATACAGCAAGTGGCTGATAGCTGAGAAAAGAAGCAGATTCTTAGCAAAGGGTCAGATTCTCAGACACTCATCATTCCACTGTTTGCATTGATACAACTCTTCTCCTGTAGTGAATGAGTTGCCTTCATTCAGATGGATCACTTGTGACAGAAGAGGTCCACCCTTAGGTATTTTACCTTGGAACATAACACTGCCTCGGTCTCAAGAACAAGTTAAAGCTGACTTGTCTTATATGTGCATTTTTCTTTTCATTCCATCAATCCTGCCTCACTATAAATGTATGGCTAGGGATTTCTTCCTTCTCTGACGATTTCCCATGTCATCTTTAATTACAGAAATGAGTAATGTCTTTTCCCGTTCTTATAATCCTAAATTGGTCACCTGCTTTCTTCCTCTCACAGTCTTCAGTATCCATCCTTCAGGCACCAGTCTTAATCTCAGGGCAGTATCCATTCTTACACACTCTTGTCTTCCAGACTCCTTACAAATTCCAGTCGTGCTCCATACAATTCTTCCATTTCCACATTTCATTAGATACACTGCTCCAAATTCATGATAGATACCTGGACAGTCACTGACTAAAAGTAAAGTAAAGCTGTCTCTTCGTTCCTGCACTGATCTATAATCAACATTTCCTTTTGCACCTGTCTTTCAGTCTGTTCATTTTTTTTTCAGTGAAACTCATCCTGCAATAGGTGGTTGCTTTCAGAAGAGTTAAATAACAAAGTGATTATTAGTGCACATCTAGAGTTAATCTGATCTGTGACTAGGACTAGTGAGAATTCTTGCACTGGCGTACCATCATTAATAGTGTGCAACAGCAATAATATGTGTATGCAAGAGAATGTGAATTCTCTTATCAAATATAAGGCATCAAATACATTTTTAACTTAAGGAAATAGTAAGGACTTTCATTCCTGATGATGGTGTAACTTCCTTGTATATTCAGCTACTGTGGGCAACAGTGTGGAGATGGAGTATTTATGCATTCCTTAGTACTCGTTTTTGATCTTTCAGTGAAATTGTTGTTGAGTTTCAGGTTAGGTCTATGATAAGCCAGAGGAAGGTAGAATTTATCTAAGGCCATGGAAACAGCAGCGTTTAAAGTTGTATGTGAACAAAACACAGTGGTTGGAGTTTTTCCCCTAAATTGGATCACTTAGAAGCCTAGAGAAGTATCAGCTTCGGTCCAGTTCTAGGTTGCCAGTCATACTCTTAATATTTAAGGTACTCTGATTGAACTAGCCAGTGACACACAGAGAAAAGAAGTAGGCAGCAACACTTACTCCCAGCCTCAATAAACTGCTGCTCATTTATACCTCATTTGGTTGGTGGACGATCTGTAGAAACCCAAAGCAAGGCTTAAGCCTGGGTGCCTGAGCCCATGGGAAGACTAAGCACTGCACCACAACACCACGAGAGCAGAAAGTTCACTGTCACTCAATACATCTGAAGCACTCTGTAATAATGGCTTATCCTAATGAAAACATGAGACTGGTTGGCGTCAGCTCATATTATTTGTCTTGTAAGTACCAGTTGCATGAGTTAAAACATCCTGGGATTAATTGAAGCCCTGCAGAACACTGTTTCAATACACTTTTAGGTGTTTCATTCCTGATTAAAATTCTTTATTGGTGCTCCCTGTTTTCACTTCCTCACCTCCTTCTCTGAAAACACACTTGGTCTTTGATTGTGCCCTACTACTTTAAATAAACAGATCTCCATTTGAAGGAGGTCAAAACACATATACTGGACAAATGCCAGTTCAGGAAATTGCATTCTGCTTACCTAAACAACCTTTACAGTTTCACCTGGGAAAAAAACCCCACACTTTTGGTCAATAACTGTAATGTAGAAGCGGTATAGCTAGCCACAGCTAGGCAAACTGGCTCATAAGTTGTATCTCCTTTAGCATTAGATATAACAAACTGCTTCTGGACTGTTGTCATATCAAGAACCGCAGTGAATAATTTAAAATAGTGCATATAGGATACACAAACAAAAATCCAAAGTTTTTCAAAAGATTTTTTGCCGCAACTTATTCACTCCAGACTCAGCCATATACTTTCTAACCCTCTCAACCTAGGAAATTCTAAAAGATAAGATTTATTCTATCCACTTGATATGAAGAATTTCATGGAGCAACATCAAATATAGACTTGAAGTTTGAGATTCAAATGCAGTAAATATCATAGGATGTGATATGAGCACACATATTCAGAATGAAAAATACTCTCCCTTACATGTATCTTTCCCACTGTTTCTGAAGATATTTCTAGACCATCCATTATACATTGAAGGGAGTTTGTCTTAGGTTTATTTAAGCAACTTTTTGCTGAACAAGGAGCAATCTGCTCAGATCTGGACCACCTTGCAAGTTGCTAAGAACATTTTTTCCTGAATAAGAGCTTATTCCTGACAAAGCCCTTTAGCTTCTTTGCATGGTGTCCTTTTTGTAACAATGAGTGTCTGGAAAGGATAGAAACTGAATAGGGATATGGGTCATACTCTGATCACCATTAAATTATCCTCTATTTTCCCCATAATATTACTTCGTCTATGGGAACGTGCAATGGGCTGGGAACCGAGAGATTAGACTTACTTTTACTTAAGCACTGGCACTACAGATTAAGTAATTTTTAAAGTAATGATTAAGTAATCTTTCCTACAAACTCTGATTTTTTGTTGCATTGGGAAATTACACACTGTGAACAGGACTAGACCCCCAGTACAATAACAAAATCTCAGACAAATGGGACTTTCTTTCAGAAAGGAGTTGCAGACATAAGCATTTAGGTCTTTTGTCCACAAAATGGAGCCACTCACTTTTTCATTCTTCATAATGGGTGAAAAACACAACATAAAAATCTACTAGCATCATAGATACTGTAGTTGATAATTTATGTATTGAGAGGCTCGAATATGTTGTGAACCTCCTTGAAAACCAATTGATACACAACAGCATCTTTTTATTAAAAAAAAAAAAAAAGCAAGCATACAAATGGCAACATAGCTCCTTATTCCTAACTGCTCTTTACTATGTTTTTTTATGGACTAGTCTGATGGCAGAATTGGATGCACAGCTGTAAACTTTTCCAGTCAAAGTACTCCCTCCAAATATTGCTTGCCATGAGCTTTCTCCTATTAGTATTAAAGGCAAATTTTAGCTGCTTGCAATTGTGAGGGACTGGTCTGTAAGTCTGTAAAGTGGCATGCACACCTATGGTGTTATATAAGTACATAAATAATAATTGTAATTAATGTGTCTCAGCTTCCTGATCTGGAAAGGATTAATTAGTTGAGGAGGATTAATTAGATATTGTTAGCACGGTACTTTGAAGGTGTAAAGTGCTATATATATAAGTGCTAAGTACTACCGTATCGTGATTTTCATGTTCTTTGTGCTATACTTAGTAGCTTACAAGTTCTAAGATGTCATTTACTGGAATATTTGTGAAACTGGATGTGTCTGTCTGAGAAACTCTAAGTCCACGTAGTTATGTTTGCATATAGTTTAACATTAAAGCCTTGTGTAAACAGATCTGCTTCAGTTTATAATTGTTGAAACTACCAGGGTCACATTTGCAACAAAATATAGGATTCATGGCTGCAAACATCTAGCATACAGTTTTATACAAATAAATACTATTTTGATGAAACAGACTTATACAAAGTAAACAAAATAGTGCTAAAGAGAATTCCCAAAGGGAGAGGAAAGTAAGTTTGAGTTGCAGGTTTCAGAGATTCCCAGGTGTTGTCTAGTAAATACTAGACCACAATTTGCAGACGTCTTGAAAAAATAATCACTTTCTTTTACTTACATGACATTTGCTACATCAAAATACATAACAAAAGAGATAATACACAAATGAAGAGAGATCTGAAACTCTAGAAGTAAACCTAGGAGGTTTGGCTAAAGTTT
Source organism: Apaloderma vittatum (assembly GCF_000703405.1). Classification (NCBI taxonomy): domain Eukaryota; kingdom Metazoa; phylum Chordata; class Aves; order Trogoniformes; family Trogonidae; genus Apaloderma; species Apaloderma vittatum. The sequence goes on along the minus strand of NW_009697335.1, from coordinate 73,845 downwards.
CTGTAAAATATGTAAAATATCATTCAGTTTTTGCAGCATGCTGTGAGATGAGGTGACTCATTGTAGCCCTGGTTTACAAATTAGAGAGAAGAGTCAAAGGTCATTGTGACTTTCTGTGTTCTTAAGTTAAGATAGATCAGATATTTAACCGTAAAGCCGCTGTATGCTTCCTACTGAAGTTGCACGTAGTCCTGCAAACCAACACAGTCACCAGTCTCCTAAAGGGTGTATCATAGTGAAAGAGGACAGAAATAATTTCCATAAAGTACTGTATCTACAGCCTAATCTAGAAACTCACCACATTTCCCTTATCCTGCTACTTATGCTGATGTGGAAAGACAACCTGGGAAAGAATCGCTGAATGATTTACTAAGTCAGTGGGAAATAATGATGCCAAACTAATTGCAACAGACAAAAAGGTTTCCTTGGTACCGTCAAAAAAACAGAATATAGTAGAACTCTATTCATGGTGTGTAGATCACATCAGTGAATGTTAAAAGTAAGGCCAGTGGAAAATAACATTTTATTTCCATTTGGCAACCTAGAAATGCCATGCAGCAATTAATGAATATCTTGAATCAAGGCTATTAACACCCTGTATTAAAGCTTGAGTAAAACATCTTAAAAGGCATAATGAGGCATCTGGTCTCAAATAGCTATCAAGAAGCCCTTTGTGACCAATAGGACAATGTCTCCTGAGGGCAATCTGTCCTGTACTAAAGCAGGTAGGACAAAATGATTCTTCAAGGTGCTTGTCTCTTTACATGGATGAAGTTGTGCAGGTGGACTTTGCGGAGATTTAACAATTCCTGATGTTGGTGGCATAACTGCTGGCCTTCTCTTAGGGGAACTGCAGTGAACCAAGAAATTTTTAAAACTTTAGTCAGTTGCCCATACAAATTGCTGAGATTTGGTGAAGACAAACTTTGCTATAACTACTGATTACCCTAGCTGGATAAAGAGTCACCTAGTTCTTTCAGTCAGCAAAATGTAATTTTCTTGGTCTTCCTGCATGGGTACTGCCTTGGCTCCAGCTATATCACTTCATGAATAGATCATCTGCTTGTACCGCTAAACTAGAAGGAAATGTGATTATGCTCATAGAACATTTCAGCCAGGATCTGTGGCTGTCTGCGTGAAACAGTGCAATATAACAATATAAGAGTTGTAGTCAATGGGTCAGAGTCCAGCTGGTGGCCTGTGTCTAGTGGGGTTCCTCAGGGGGCAGTGCTGGGGCCAGTGCTTTTCAATATATTCATCAATGACCTGGATGTGTGATTAGAGAGCGTTGTCAGCAAGTTTGCTGATGACACAAAACTGGGAGGAGTGGTTGACACACCAGGAGGCTGTGCAGCCATTCAAAGAGACTTAGACAGGCTGGAGAGTTAAGTGGGGAGAAATTATATGAAGTTTAAGAAGGGCAAGTATAGAGTTTTGCAATTGGGAAAGAACAACCCCATGTGCCAGTATAAGTTGGGGACCGACTTGCTGGAGAGCAGCGTAGGGGAAAGGGACCTGGGGGTTCTGGTGAGCAGCAGGATGCCCATGAGCCAGCAATGTGCCCTCATGGCCAAGAAGGCCAATGGCATCCTGGGGTGTATTAGAATGGGAGTTGGTAGAATGTTGAGAGAGGTCCTCCTGCCCCTCTAGTCTACCCTGCTGAGGCCACATCTGGAACATTGTGTCCAGTTCTGGGCCCCTCAGCTCAAGAGAGACAGGGAACTGCTTGAGAGAGTCCAGTGCAGAGCCACAAGGATGATGAAGGGAGTGGAACATCTCCTTTACGAGGAAAGGCTGAAGGTGCTGGGTCTCTTTATCTTGGAGAAGAGGAGGCTGAGGGGTGACCTCATAAATGTTTATAAATACATCAGAGGGGATTGTCAGGAGGATGGAGCCAGGCTCTTTTCAGCGGCATCCAATGACAGGACAAGGAGTAATGGGTACAAGCTGGAACATAAGAGGTTCCACAAAAATATTAAAAAAAAGCTTTTTCACTATGAGGGTGTTGGAGCACTGGAACAGGCTGCCCAGGGAGGTTATGGAGTCTCCTTCTTTAAAGACATTCAAAATCAACCTGGATGAGTACTTGTGCGATCTACTGTAGGTGACCCTGCTCTGGCAGGGGGGCTGGACTAGGTGATCTTTTGAGGTCCCTTCCAACCCCTGACATTCTGTGATTCTGTGATAAAGTTTGCCTAAATATGCAAAATGTGGGTCTAGTAGTGACTCCCCTGCTAACTAGTGTACTTCCTCTACCTGATTTTTTAATTTATTGTTCTGAATATGCCCCTTAGAAACTGAAGAAACTTATAAAAAGGATGAAAAAACAACTAATTAAAATTTCCAACAAGTTAGAACTGAATAGTAGTTGCCAAAAAAAGTTATTCTTTCTCTTTCTTGCTCTGTCAAACAGAGAGTATTCTGATTACATTTCCTGATGGCTAAAAAAAAAATTTCTGTAGATTTCCCTGTTTTACATGCAATAAGAACACGAACACAGCTGTGGTTTGCCTAGTAGGAATTAGGTTACAACTTTTTCCATTACGGATCAGGGAACGGGGAATTGAATTCTTTGGTGTCTGATAAGATATGGCTGATCAATGTATTTTTCTGTGGGTGAGATAGTCAGAGTAACTGCCTGTACATTTTTTTATGTGTTCATTAGAAACTGAACTCAAATTCCATATAATCTGATGATGAGTAAGGCAACATTTTCAAACCACTTCTAGCAGTTCATTGTATATCACTAGCTTTTGGGATACAATGAAAAGTTTGAGGAGATATGATGAGTACTTGTCTCATAGCATCCAAGGTACGTTGCTTAGAAAAAGGCTAAAGGAGTTGAAGTGAGGCCTTCTTGCAAAAGCATAAATTAGTAGTTCTTTCCTCTGGTTGATGTCTGACTGTTTTCATCACAAATTTACCAGGGTTTGGATGGTTGTTTCTATATATCTCTGCCCACCACATGAGCAAAAACCTTCTCAGAGGATCTTGATGCTGCAGTTGTCAGTCTTGCTGCTGAGCTTGGTTGATATTCTCAGTTGGCAAAGTGATGCAGGACACCAATGACAGCTGTCTCAAGAGGCTCAGCCTGCAAATAAACTGCATTAAATAATAAATCATAAAGCATTAACTACAACTGCTGATTTTAACCTTCCTTAATAGAGGAGCACCCATTTAAATAATTACCTTTTTACAAACATGATTTCATCACATCTATTATCCCCATAGTGTTTGGTGGTTTGCTTTTATTTTACTTTAGACAGTTTCTGGACCTCCACCTCTTAATAGAGCATTATTGCAAATGACACCTCCCCAGTTAAGTCTAGCTGCTTTCCCTTGGTCTCTTTCTGGAACTCCTCAGTTTGCAACTCAGTTTATTTGTTTTTAATATTTTATAGTTCATCCAATAGCTCACGTGTGCTCATCCCTGATACAGCTGTGCTGACATGCTCTTTGCTTTGAAACATCAGTAAGTTAATTAGGATGATGGAAACACAACAGCTTGGTCTCAGTATGACACACTTAGGTTTCAAAGAGTCATGAGGAAATTATCTTAGCTTTCATGATATGATCATTGTGATTTATTTTGAGTTTTCCCCATTGGCCGATGTATATGTGGGTGGCAATGCAACTCAGGCTAACTTCTTTGGAAGAAGATTTTTAGGTGCACAGAGCCTATTTATGCCCTTGCATTAATAGAAGAAGCACAGGACTCTAAGCAGCAGGTAAGAGTCCTCTTCCTGTATTGGTATGTCATTGCATCCTTCATGTAGTCCAGCTCACACTGAAGTCTTCATTGATTGCTATTCAGTAATTATAATAACAATAATTATCTCATTGGCAAGAGTATCATCTTTTTCTCTTTAAAGATTTGCATAGCTTTTAAGTTCCTATGTGGGCTGTATTTAAAAATCAGTCATGAAATATGCAAATCCACAGGACATTTGCTTCAGGATGTCTTGAAATGAACTGCAACGTTATAAAACTCCATCTTCAAATAAACATGTGGAAACAACAAAAGCCAGCCTTCACTGAAATAGTGCTTCATATTTTTTCATCAGCATATCCTTAATCTATGGATCAGCTGCCCGTTTGAGGACAGGGTCAAGGTGAATACCTGTCTGGCATGGGAAAATGCAGACACTTTGTCAATGACAGCTTATAACAACTTTTGGCTCATGCAGTGAAGGAGGAAAATGCCTCATCATCTCAGACCAGATACTTATGCAGTCCCTTCCTGCAAACAATGGCTACCATGCTCAAATCATACTTTCAATTTGATTTCAAATCAGTTTTGAACCCATGACAGACATCAACCAAATTTGAGATATAGGTATGATCTAATGTCAACAAATATCATGAATATGGGCAGTTGAACAGAAGGAGGAGGCCTTATAAATGCTATCACTAAAGAATAGACTTCAGCATGAACTCAACCTTTATGAAGATGACAGATTCTTTATAGGTGAGGGGGATTGTTAGTGTTTTAACTGTCAAGAACATTTTGTCTGAAGAAGCACGAGGCACAAACACAAATGTGGGAAACAGGTTTTCTTTGTATCACAGCATGTGAAACGGCTGTTCATTCCTCTCTTTTCAGCAACTGCAACTGGTTACAACCAATATAACCAACTCACCGTTCTGGGGAAGACAAATGTTAATACCTCCTTTAAGAGAAACAGATATGAAAGCAGAGAGATTATGTTATTTAAAAGAGACACCAAAAAAAGAAAGAACCTCGTCATTAGTTTATGACCAAGACAATCTCCAGGTAGTGGGCTACTTCCTTTTATTTGTAGTTTTCCTAAAAAAGACAGATTACTATGATCATCTGCCCTACATATAATTTCCGTCTTCCTTCCGCAGTCGGGATTTCATCTGAAACAGGCTTAGGAAAATACTTTTTTTTTTTTTCTCTACTGAGAAATGGAAGAATTAGGACACTATTAACTGTTATCCAAAAAACAGTCAAAACCACTAATCTCCTTTTTGCACCTGCAGGCCCACAAACATTTCCAAAATCTACCTTCCTGGCAGTGAGATAATTGAACTTATTAAGCATGTGATAGTGGTTGAACAATGCTATAGCACTATTCCAAGCCGACATTTGGTTATAGTTGTATAAATGCTTATGATGAGATTCATCTTCTCAAACCATAGGTCCTAAAATATAGGCTTTAATATGAACTAAACACCTCTGCTGCCTCTGTCACCAGTGCAAAGTGACCCTCTGTCAGGTGATTCGGTATCATCATCTTAGGAAGGGATGGATAAGAACTGTCTCAGAGGTCCCCGTCTCTTTTCACTGAGTAGAAGAAAACTTGCAGACTGATCTATCTGGGAACTTAACTTTTTTGTTGATTATGAAATGTGCAGTGTGTCTAATTAAATCAGCAATATTTTTGCTATTTTCCCCAGCAGTTCCATGAGCAGAAGCAACTCTGCCTCAAGTGCCCCAGTCCTCAGAATGCTGAATGAGTGAGGGAACTTTCTCTGGAGATAACTTCTGCTTGTGACCCAGTAGAAGAATAGTCTGAATTTCCCGGTCTGAGCCTCCCAAAAGGCTACGGCGAAGGTGCAGAAACAGAGTTATTCTGTCTTTACAATGTAAAAAGCGAAATTAAAGCCTCCCCTCTGCTAAGTATGGAAGCCGTTCTCATTTTTTGTCAGTTCTAATAACATAATGTTTTCCCAAACACAAGTGTTTTCCCCAAAAAATAATAAGGTCTCAGGAGATAAGAAAAGAATATGCTGCTCCTTGCTTATTTTGTCACATGGGTTCCAGAATGAGCGTATGAATTTCAGTGGTTTCCCATATGATAAAATACTTTTTGTGTCCATATCCCCTTAAGATTTAGGACCGTATTTCAAATTGTTAAATTGCCCAGGAAGGTGTGATACCGCATACAGAGACTTTAATTCTCTCTATAATGAAGAAAGGGAACTAGTGTATTTAATTTTGGAATCATATTTTAGTGAGAGCAACAAGGTTTGTATTGACCCAGTAGATTCTTGTCATATCTAATCTACTGATCCAGAGTTTTGTAAAAGCAAACATATATAAATGTATAAGCTTCATCTATAATTGGGAAGCATAGATAAAAATAATTTGACATTGAAATTTACACTTAAGAAGTAGTGCACTTCATTGCAATCAATTTTTCATTATGTTGTTGAGATCAATAGCTACAAATAAGATATAAAACTGTATTATTGATGTGGCACATGTCAGTATAAAATGCACAATTTTCTATAGCCTTTCAGTGGAGGAAAATTGTATTATACCATTTCCAATGTTATACATATTGGTCTGTAGAGAATGCTTATTAAAATCAATGTACAGTAAACTACACTCAGGGATATTTTACAAAATAGAGAAAGGTCAGAGAATTTATGAAGGTTTAAAAAAAGACAAAATCACCTTGGTGTGTAAATATTGTTCTAAATGCCTCTTTGGTAAGGTAACCATCGAATTCATAGGAAAGGGATGTACAGTCTCTGATTTCTTGTCCAGAGTACTAACTCAGACTAAGGTGCTTGTGATTCAGGATCTACCTAAGAATAATTCTTTTGCCTGAAAGCAGTGACTCAGATTAGGTGAAGCATGATAAGCTACCTCTTCTGGATACCCAGATGTACTGGTGAATGGGCATGAGGTACGTACCCCAGAGGGCAGCCCTGCGATCTCTCTTGTTCTAAGATGCAGGTCTTGAAAAAAAAAAGCCAACAGTAAAATGCCAACAGTAAAATGCAGGTTCTTTGAGAGTGCTGACTCAGCTGAGCACAGATCAGTGTCCTGGAACAACTCATGTGAAATCAGAATCAAGGGAAGAACATTACTGTCCATATCTCTTTTTAATCCCAAATTCAATCCAGGTACCACACCATATTACCTTCCTGATTCAAAGTGCTATTGCAGTCACTGATGTCTTCCCACCACAACAACACAGATCCAGAAGGATGCAGAACTGGTAGTGTCAAATAAAACACAAGATGACTAAGATTAGATTTTTTTTTATTTTTTTTTCTTTTTTTTTTTCTCTCAGATAAAGGTAAAACAATTTGGAAAGAGCAATACTTTAACTTTGGAAAAGAAATTGGTGGACCTTCTCAAGTAAGATGATTATGGAAGAGGTGCTGGGAATTTTGGAATTATTATTCATAGAGAAATAATGAAGTTTTTGACAAATAAGACATAAGAGGAATAATGAAATACATGGAAGAACACCTGACCTCAGATAAAAGTATAAAGAATCTCTTCTGTGGATGCAAATCATACAAAGAATACAAACTTTCACATGTACCTAGTTTCCAGCAAAAATACTCTTTAGGATTATAATGTTTTGGAGAAGCATTTTTGTTCAGTCTTGTTATTTCTTTCCTCTCTTTCACTTTCTTTCCTACCTCTCAGACATATTCCAGAGTACATGACAAATATTATGCTAAACAATTAATGAACAGCTTTAGCATTCACTGTATCAACAAATTTAGTAGTAAATAAGTAAACTTCTTCTCTCTGGCAGTTCACCATGTCATAACCATAATTGTGTTGACTTAACTGATAAAATACTTGATGACATTGTAAATACAGTCTTCTTTCTTTTTTTTAATAGACTGCTTTCTAAAGTCATTGGACAGAAGAATAAAATAAAAATAGAACAATTTTGAACAACAGAAATTCTGTTGAAAATGATTCGTTCTTTTGGATCTCATTCATTTTTTCAAAGATAAGGCAAATTAAACACGAAATGTGTGGGTTCAGTGGAGATGAAGATACTTCACATTATGAAGTGGTTGTCCATAGGTATATTTCCTTCCAATTCTAGTGTCTGATGTTTGGTACTCAAAATTTCTCATTTTCAACTGAGTGTCAATAAACAGGTAACACTAATTATTATGGTGATCAGTATGAACTACTCTAGGTTGCTGTCAAAATTGAATACTACACGCCCTGTGAACCCTGGGGTTCATTATTTCTATAGAATCAACTTGTGAAATTCAGAAATTCAGAAACTCAGGCCCACCTGTTCAATGACAATACACACTAGTAACCATATTAAAACATATACCTTAGTTCAACGTGGGCAGAAGTTTGGCCCCAGTGTAAGTTCAGAGAAAAATCTGAAGGAGTTGGCATACAATATGGGACTCTATTATTAAAATAGCTACAAACATTTTTAAAATGTCACTGTGTTGACCGATTTGGACAAACTGGATAAATATTTGTTAGACATTACAGAGCCATTATTATCATAACAGTGGTAAATAGCCTCATTTTAATGCACTTGAAAATGTTGGCTTGTACATTGATTGAGGAACTAACAAGAACATTTGAAACAAAGCACAGATCGACATCACAGCGATTTTCATTAAAAGTGAGATGATTTGTTTAGATATGCCACTATGAATGTTAAAAAGCAGCTCAGAACAATTGAACATAAACTTTACTATCATTGTGCAGTAGCTTTACCTGCCGAAGTGTTAGGGTTTTTAAATGCCTACACACAGCATGAGAACTGAATACTTAACTACCTCCTATCCCTCCAATCCTGCCTGCTTTCAAGGCTCATTTATAGTCTCCTCTTTCTACCAGGATTCAATCTTCCTTGTACTGTTTTCACTTCATCTCTCCTTTCTAATTTCTTTATTGTCATCTACTGCATCTTTTCTCCAAAGATTTAGAATCCTGTGTTCTCTTTTCAAAGTCTTTTGCTTCTAATGCTTTTGCATGCTGTCTTTCTTTTTTTGCCTCCCTGGCCATTTCTTGGTGGTTCACATTGCTTATTCTAAACATAAAAAGTTCAAATCTAAGCAAGCAAGGAACTCCACACGCGTGATTAAAGGTGGGGGTGGCATCAACATAATTCCCAAGAGAAAAATGCCCAGATGAAAACTGTGGTTCCACTGGAGTCAGTGGGAGCTTTGCCATAGTTTTCAATAAGATTATGATTTCACTTGTTATGATAATCAGTTTGACTTAAGATCCTACATCACAACTAATCATCTTCTGTCATACCAGGTGCTAAACTTTATTCATCTGAATATCTCAGTACAATCAGACTTGTACTAATGAAGTAAGAGTTTAACCTCAGATTCCACTCCTATAAACAAATAATATTTTGTTTCATTTTCAGTTCTAGAAGGCTCCTCATATTTAAATGCTTCCAGTAAATTATATAAAATATTAGTATTGAGCTTAGCTGCAAAGCCACAATATTCATTTTCTATAAAGCCACTTTTTCAGCTCACTTCTCTCTTGTTAACACAAGATATTTTAAAAAGTTCATTTACTGCAATCAAAAATAAAGTCTGTTTTACAATTCTTCTTTTTGAGGGATTCCAAAAAACTTCTCTTTCAAGATGAAAAGGAAGCAGGGGTGCTGGGTAGGAATCATGATGTATAAATAAGTCTACATTAAAGCTTTTCCTTTCCTTGGAGAAAACGTCTTCTCTCATAGTTGTCATAAACTTATGAACCATTGCAGATGACTCAAGATTTCATTTTTCAGTGCCTGTACATTGATTGAGGAACCCAAAAGCCTCCATCAGATCTGCCTACCAGTGAAAACATATAGTATAGTTATGGCTATATTTATAATATATTATACCACCTGGGTGATACCATTACAAATTCTAGTACCCACAGAATATCTCATATATTTCTCACTAATCACTCTTTACAAAGTTTAACAAGAAAGATTTTTTTTTCTTAAAACAGATACACTATTTTATGTGGAACTAAACTTCTACACTCACTTTTTTCACTCACTTCTACACTCACTTTTTTTTAAGAAAGTTATGCATTAAACACACATTTTTAAAATGTCAATGACTTATTTTCCTTTGCCAGTTTGACAAGATTAGCTATAATGTTTTTAGACTGCCACTGAATGGTAAAAATCTGCTGACCCTTGGGGTAAACAGAGCAGCGCATTACTCTAAGATGTAATGATTCAAATCATAACTGGTTTATTCCATGATTTTGACTAGAGCAGCCTCTGTGTATTTCTTTCCTTCTCAATACACTAAAATTGCACCTGTTTAAATATGTTTTTTATCCAACTGGATGTCATTTCACAGGTTAAAACTTTTTTCCACTTAATATTGGAGTCTGTGTGAGATGTTCAGAACTCTTGCAAGCCAGACTGACAATTGTTGTTCTGGACCTGATCAAAGAATGGCCATACAGAGGAGCTGCGTCAATTTCACTGCAATAACTTTTGACCAATATAAGTCTAAAGTTATCACTTTTATGAGCAGGCAAAATATAAATATAGATGTATGTTACTCTTCCATTCTTTTCCTTCTGTCTTATATGAGGATGTAGATGTACGTTACTCCTCTCTTTCTCTCCTTCTGTCTTATGAGTCTATTAGAGGGTGACTGAAAAATGTGAATTGCAGATAGATAGAGGTTAATTCACTTCTTGTGTCCTGTTTTGTGATTTTTTAAATCTTCCTGTTTATTCCTCCCCAAAACAAGGGAAGGCCATTTCCTCCTTAAAATTCATTCTGATCCTTATATCACTGTAGTAAAACAAGACTAATGCCATTAAAGCAAGTGGATTTCAGGCTCCTGTTACTTCAAATTTTGGGGATGTCATCAAGCTGTGCCTGCCCCTTAATGAGAGGACTTGGTTAGACTCTACTATTGCTCCTTCCTGATTAACAGAAACTGCTTCAAGTCTCAAGTGTAACAGTAGGGTTATATTAATTGCATGATCATTAATGGACCAGGGTACTACTCTTGGTCTTACACCACACAGTCAAATTAAACTTCAGTATTTCTTTGGGCAACATGGGAGACACAGCCTTTTTCATGACTCTGAGAAGGTTTGAGCTGCAAGATCTGTGCCATGATACTAGCAAGCGGAGATTCATGCAGATGGATAGCAAGGATAAATCCATTCTGCTACACTGGATGAAATGTAAGTCAGTGACAATATAAACTGAGAATAATTGTTCTGTTCAGCAGAAAAGAGGTTGCAGGCAAAAGCTTTACATTTCAGGACTTCTACTCTGTGTTCATCAAGCAGACCCTAAGAGTGGTCCCAAAGTACAATTCTAAATACTGCTGACCAAACATTGTTTTCATTTACATGAGTGTAAATGTGAGCATTTTGGTGGTCTCAGCTGTGTAACTTAAGAATCAGTGCCATGATGGAGAGGAATGGCACTTACCAGAATGGAGCTACTTGTCTCAATATTTCAGCTGCAACTGCTTTAAAATCTGTGGAGTTATACTAGCATAAAGCCCACAGAAGGAAAAGCATAATCAGCCCCTTATTGCTCATAATAATTTTCAAATGCATTCCTAAACTTTGTGTAGGGTCTCTCAATGCCAGTATAGCTTGTCAACAACATTTTGGGACATATGTAACAACAAATGTTTAAACAGGTCCTTCCATGCAACAGAGGCATTAAAAAACATTATGTCCTTGCAAAAATTCTCTCCTGTATTTTAAATCCAGGAATCTTAATCCTCCTTTCAAAGCTGCGTAAATCAGAACAACTCAGCTGATGTCAAAGAGGTTACACTGGGGTAAATCTTGCGTAATCTGTCAAACAAATCAAATTCAGAGAGTCTGTGATCTTCCCATGTATTTTGCATTATTATTTGATATATCTAAGATGGAAAGAAAATGAAAATCCTCACAAGCCCCAAGACAGAGCGCATTCTCAGTTTCAAAATGTGGTTTCAGAAAGATATTTAACCATTTTCTTTGGAAACCAATTAAAATATCCAGTGCAATATTTATGACTCAATTAAACATTTAAAATATTGAAAAAGCTTAGTAATTATATCTTTGATTCAAACACTAAATATGGCTATGTCAGAAAATACCTGCAGTCTTTATAGATTCCTGACAGGATTTGTTTTTCACTTTTGGTGAAAAAGCTATTCTTTGTAAAATATTCCCACACATGCCTAAGTTTATTTCTCAAAGCAATACCACAAAGGATATGACCTCTTTACTCCTAGTAACCTTTCATGGTGCTGAATTGACTTGGACATTGGTGCCAGTCAACACAGCTTGATTTGCTATGGTAAGAATAAGATTATATCTAACAGACTATGTCATTTCCAGGTTCAATAGGCACAGATTTAAAACTAGTCCTCTCTTTGACCCTCTGGATTCTCTTGAACTATTGCACCGTCTTTGACAATGTTTGTGAATGAATGAATTCATGACGACTCAAGGTTATTTTAATGATAATGGCAATGCGCTCACAAAGGAAAAAGGAAAAGGCTAGTAGTACTGGCACTAGTGCTTCTTCACCACAGCCGACTTCCTTTTTGACAGACTGACTGTGGAGTGAATTCCTGTTTATGGTCAAAGGCTGAAAGCTGTTGTGTGTCTGCAGCAGCACTGCTGCTACTGATCTGTGAACATGACATGCCTGATAATATTGCATTGCCATGGCAACAACAAACACGGGGCAAAATTCTATTAGCTGGAGTGACTCACTGAGTCAAACAGATAATGTGATGGGCCTGGCCAACTGCCCAACAAAGGCTTATGTGAAAGTTGTGATGAATTAACTTTGCCTTGTTATGTCTGTTTTTTGTATAAATTCCCTTCTCGCTACTTATTAAGTCCTGATATTTATGGTGGTTGCTTTCTCCCTCTATATATATATTGCTGGGGAAATTCCTCGGCAGCAATTAGCCAGTCTGATGCCTCATATAGGGCTTGTGCTGCTTTGTTATAGAGGTGCAATTTTTTTTCTTCCTTTTTCTTAATTTCTCTGTAGGTGATTTATATGGAGAGACAAGAGCATTGTTGCTGTTGAAAAAAGAAATCCCAGTCCCCTCCAGAATATTTGACAGTGTCTGAGAGGTGGGTGTGGCTTGGCACAGTGCTGCATTTGCTTATGTAGTCATGCGAGGTTCTTTTTTAAATAGATGTTCCACAGCTATCTGCTCTCTAATCAGTAGAGAAAGTAAAAAACCTACACCAGGCATCATCTGGACCTCACTTCAAGTATTTTAGATCACTGCCACTTCATTAAAAGCAACTGAAATGAGTGGGTCATATTATGTTCTATTTCACCACCATATAGGTCAAAAGTGGTATCTCTGGCTCACAATCTTTTCGGAGGAGTGACCAATAACTGGCAGTAACCCAGGTATCTGCTCATGGACTTTCACTATCACTTCTAATGTCCAAATATCCGAGGCAATAGAGGCAAGCTGCAGCTGCCAGCCACCAAAAGGGAAACTTTACCAAGAAAATAGGTGACTGGCCTTGTCACACCACAGCATCCCTGGCGCAACCTCTTCCGCAAAGAAGTTCCTATATGAAAGAGCAAAAGGTCAAAGCAGACCTTAAGGTCACAGAGTGAAGAAATTCAATATAAAAGACCAAAAGGCAGCAGGGGGTACTAAGTACTTGCAGCCCATCACTCCTGGAAGGGAAATCCTAAATAAAGGACTCCAAAACAGGGAGCTTTATTGCTTCAGCACCAGGTTTATAGAGGAGAGCTTGCAATTGTGGTACATATGGAATTGAGCACCAACCCAAACAAAAAAAAACCATGTCCACTAACACTAGGAATATATTAGTTTTCATGTTCAAGGGCCGTATTCTGTGGGGGCAAAAAAACCCTGCAGAAAAGAGCAAAATACACAAAAATCAACAGTCTTCAAGTCATCATCTCGAGTTCAGCATGTTTAGGTTTTAAGGTGATCTCACATGAGACTCCCTGCATTTGGAGGACATGAACTTGGAAGATCGTATTTCTGCCCATATTTCTCATGCTCCTTTCCTTTTTTTTTTTTTTTTGGTTGTATTGTTTGTCCTAGAAATCTTTTATTAGGTCATAATGCTAGGATTTTCCTGGGTCACGGTTAAGGCTCCTACAAGACCTTCCATGAAGAGAAATTCCCAAGTCATATGGAGAAGAGTGAGAAAGTTAATGCAAACATGGGCATAGTTAAACCTACCATGAACTTTCTGGAATAAAATCTGGTCTGCTGGCTTATCCATTTCCCACTGCTCCATGATTCCTGACAAAAGGAGGATGCTTTGCGGGATGCAAAAAAAAAATAAAAATAATTGTGGTGGGGTCTAGGAAAACAGCATTGCCTTATTGACAAAATGATGAGATCTACATATCCATAGTTATTTTCAGTGTGCAGATGGGATGATATCTTCTGGTTTTAGCCTACAAAAGGGCCTGAATTGAACCCATGACACTCTTATCTGAAGGTTTCAGCTTTACTTGTCATTGTCTCATTAGTTATTTGTAAATTTTAATGCAAAAACCAAAGAGACAGCCTACCTAATTTTCTGACCATTCTTGTCAGAGACTTCTTGCATCAACGCCACAAATTTTGTTTGACTTAGAACCTGCCTTCAAGAAAAAAAATCCAATCCTGATTAAAAACTTAACATGACTTCTGTAAGCAAGCTGTTTAATTACTCTCCTCTTGAAATAAGCACTTCCAAAGACTATAAAGTTCCTTCCAAAATTGTGCCACTCCCTAAGCAGTGCAATTTAAAATAGCCATTTTATCTGACCTATTGAATAATTTGCTTGAAAGTGTCCTTTTTTGCCTTACAGCTCAGAGTCTGAGAAATATATCACAGCTATTCCATAAACATAGGTTACATTAAATTATGACTATTTTTTCCTATTAAAAACAACTATATAACTTCAACTTGACTCCAAGCTGTTAGATAATGATCTTATCTAGGTCACAAATGTGAAATAAAGTAGCCAGAGAAGAGTTTGTTTGAACTGCTCCTTCTTCCTCTAGGCTGAGAGATAAATGCATAAAAAGGAAAGTTCCAGCAATTCTAATAGGGAGCCTCTCCCTTCCATCCCCACCTGCAGGCTCACCAGGGAATTTAAAAGTGATCCTAAAAACGTGTCTTCCTGGGTTAAAAGCACCCCAACAGAGGAAGGCTAGTAATTGAGACCTTGATCATTCTATTCAGAGACCTACAACAGCATCAGGCAGTGTTCTGAACTGTGGTGGGTTTTTCTTTTTTTAAAAATATAATTAATACACTTTTTACACATCTTAAATATTGGTTTAGTTAGTCTCTTATTTTGCTCAGTCCCTGAATCGCAGAAGATACAGCTCCATTGCAACAAGAGGCTAAGGGCTCAGGGCTTTTGGCAGATCCCATTAATTAGCTGTGGGGACTCTTTTTAATCCAGAATTCTCTGCCTGCCTCTGCTGCCATCCCGGTCCAGCTCCTGTGAAAGGGTTGCTGACATTTAATTAAGTTGATACAGCGAAGAAAGCTACAGGTCTCAGATAGTAGTTTAGTTCCTCGATGCAAAATCTATTTGGTTATCTTAGTTAGATAAGATATGAAATATTTTCAGACTTTGTTATCTATCAGAATATAATCCTGATGTAAAAAACCAAACAAACAACTTTTTTAAAAAATCTGAGCTATTTCCCCTCAAAAATAAAATAAAAAATAGGCATAGTATCAAACTATTTTCTAGTCAGTAAATGGTTGTCAAGCTGCAGGGTATAAGAGGTAAGCACCTGTAGGGTAGCCTACATTAACCAGAAGTAACCAGAGTTGCTGCTGTCACAGAAACACCACCACACCTTGTTTCATCATTGAGTGAGCAAATGCCCAAATCGCACACTTATACAGTGAATTCAGGGTTTCTTCTTTCCAAATCCAGACTAGGAACAGCCTGGTTTTCTTTTGACTGTTTTGTGGTGGTTTTGTGGTGTTTTTTTCATGTCCTATTAATTATTCAAACTTTCCGAGCGTGGATCAGCTTCAGCCTTGAGCTTTTTGTTCTCTATTGTCTTTTAGGTCTTCTGCAGTACTTAGAGGAGGCAGCTGGGATTGGCTTTAGAAAAGATGATAAAACATGCATCATGCCACTCCTGCACAGCAAAGTTTTTATTTTGCAGGAGAAAGGTCACGGTGCACTATACGTGGAAGGACTGAGACAGGAATCCTTCAGGTTTTTGATGGGTATCCTGTTCTTTGAGATATTCATGGTAAGGGAGAGAGAAGTAGGAAGTTGCAAATGCATCTCCTTTTTGTTACATGATTGGAGACACTGCTTTGTTGAAGCGCACACAAGTATAATCAGGATGCACAGCAAAGTGGCACTAAAACAAAGCTACAAGATGCACAACTAAGCAGAAGAGGAGAGATTGCCTTCCTTACAGATCCTTCCCCAAGTATCTCACTAGACCTGTGATGCCAGGGAGAGGAGCAGCAGCTACCACTCTTGCTGTTGGTTTTGTCATTCCAATGTCCAGTGTCACTTGGTGATGCTCCATAAGTTAAGGGTTCCTGAAGTACAGCTGCAGGGAATTAGTGCCAGTTTCAGGTCCATACCTCGTCATGGGAGAGCATTATCACCCTCTGCGTTTGTTGGCCACAGGCAAGTCACCTTGCCTGGCTTTTTCTTTTGACCATGGCTGGTAAATGCAAAGCCAAGCGCCTGCTGCTGCCATGGGTGCAACTGCCTTTGGCCCTGAGCAGCCACCTGCGCAGGGGTGCTGGGGGCCAGAAGGTCAGTTAGCCTCAAATAGTTTAAATAAGATAAGTCACCTCAACTCTTCAGTGAGCATTTACCCCAATTTCAATCCAAACAGTCTTGTCTGAACTTCTCAGTTGGCTCTTTCTTTTGTTGTTGTTTTTCTCATTTTTTGGTCTTTGTTCTTGGAATCTAACTCAGATAGAAGAAGGATCATGAAAAGGAGTGAAAAGTTTTTCAGCAAGGCAAAAAATGTCAGGAAACAGATTTTTTTTATCCAAAGTTTGCACATTCACCTAAGTAGGAAGGTTAGGGTAGGTTTGGAACAAGTCTCTGAATGCCTGAGATTTATCTGAACACACTGTGAACGCTAAACTGCATGCAGTGTGCCCATCAGTAGATGAGAAAGATCTAAAAGAGAATAAGTGGAAGCTTAATTAAGAAACAAGAAGTTTCTGTTAATCAGTTTGCTTCCCCTTCACCCCAGGTTACATTTTCCCTAGCTATTAATTAAGCTATGCCAAAGTTACTAACCTTGATGAACTTTTGGTAATAGGGAAGCGTAAGGTTACTGGTTACGTTTTTTCATGTATACTGTTTAAATACATTCAGACAAGCTAATTCCTTCTGATCCTTTTCTGTTCTTGTTTGGATGCACACTCATCCTTGGAAATTAATTATGCTGGAAGACAGTAAAACATTGGGCTGGAGTACATTGGTTTGGTATGTTATGCAGGATGTCAACAAATCAGATTTTGCATGCAACAAAACATGCCTAGAGCAATGTTTTAATATACTCCTTTTTTCCGAATTTCACAAATCATATGTTTTCCATTTTTTAATTAATAAATTATCAGGGATGCTCATGAAAGTCAGAGAGTAATAGCACTGCCTAAAACTAGACACAGCATTGATTAGACATAGCTCCTATTTCTTATGTAAGCCTGCCAGACAATGTACCTGATACGGAAGGGAGCCAGCCCCTGTTAACCCCCTTGGAAGTAGTGCTGGGGCAGGTGCACAGCTGAGCTAAGATGCAACAGAGTATACAGTCCTTCAGTGTATTTTAAACAGAAGGTATGGGGAAGAAACTCTTGTCTTTACTGATTTGGTGTCTCTTCCTTAGGATCCCGATTTGTGCCTGGGACTCCTGTGTGACACAAGGAGTATCAACAAGGCAGCTGTCTAAAAAGCAATCAAACTTGTAAAATTTAAGCCGTGTTCTGACCCAGTTCTCAGAGATAAGGTGTTATCAAACTAAACTCTGGTGCCAGGCCAATTTCAGAACATTTCCATCTTCTCTATTTTTAGCTTAAATATATTTAGAAAAATAATTTTACATTTTTACATTTTTTTAGAAAAATAAAGTTATTTTACATTTTTACATTTGAAATATATAAAAAAAAAGCAAAGAAGGAGCTGTCCGCAGAAAAGCTTTATGGTACCTGCAAAGCTATATCTTCATTTTAATGAAAAAATATCATTAACTAGATGGTAACGTTTGCCTGCTGGGAGATGAGAACAGCATAACCACAACATTGTATTATCGAGCAGCAGTAAAAAGGAGGTTGTGTCATTGTCTGTGTAGTGTGGTGTCTATTCTGATATCTCCAATGGGTAAGAAAGGTCAGTTTAGAAGACTGTGAGATGTTTTCAGATGCAGCAATCAGGCAAGTCAAGTCACTGTCATCTGTCCAGTGCTAGATTTTTTCTTGACACAAAAGATCATGAAGACACCTCAGTATTATACCTAGACAGGGAACAAGAAAACGGTGCAATTTCTCATGTTACCAGGAAATCATGCTGCAGAGACTAGAGAAATTTATCCTGTGTGGTACTCTGCTCTTAATCCAATCTAGCAAAACCATCTTTAAGTTATAAAGCGACAAAAATGACAGGGATTTGTACACCTACACATTTTTATGCCCTTAAGGGAACCTGATTTCAGAAAAGGTTGAATAATCCCTTTTGGAATATCTAATCTGTTTAAGATGATCCTAAACAAAAGCATGCAAATAACTTGTCATTTTCTGAGTACTTTGTCTATAAGAAGGCATTGGATATGAAGTCTATGATACATAAGATTGATTGCATCAAAATTTCTTGTATTCTTAACGTGACTCATGCATTTCATGTTGTCTTGCACATTTTCAAAATGTTTTTTAATTTTATTAAAGAATCTGATGAGAAGAAAAATGAGATATGAACTGCAATGCCTGATTGATGTTCTTCAAGAACCTGATGCTCTAATTCTCTGTAAGATGACAATAAGATCATTGTATGGAATATAGCTACCAAAATCAGAAACGTATTCCATAAATTAGGAACATAAAAATTACACAAGCATTCTGGATTAAAAGGATCCAAAAATCTGGACCTACACAAGCTTTTTGCTTAACAACCACAATTTAAATTTTGTATCAGTAATAGTATTAATTATGTATCCAACTGCACTGAGAAAAATATAAATTTTAATATAGCATACAAAGGTTGTTGATTTATCTTAAAAATAAACAAAATGGAAATTTTGATCAAGATGTTGAATATATTAAGTCAATATGTCTCTTGTTGTAACAGCTGATGATATTTTATGTACCCACTCATAAAAATGTTACAGATATATAAAAAATAAATATATTAAATAGAAATAGAATTTAGTATGGAAGGTAATTTTAAATATTTGATGATATAATTAAGGATTGTTAATGTTCTTTATTTTCAGATTAAAAATTCATAGGGATTTTCATCCTTTTCATCTTTATTAGACAACATGTTAGTCATAATTATTTGTTTCATATACTATAAACATTTCATGAATAACAACTATTTAAAATAATAATAATAAAGACTTTTCTTTTAATTGTAATGACTGCAGTGTATGGAGATATTACGTTGTATGTGGTTATAATGCACATTTTGCCATTATTTCTCCTACATTTTCTGTACTGCAGAAATGCAGATGTAGATTTTCTATTTAAAAAGCTGAATAATTTGACTAAATTGTCTTAAAATAAAAAATAAAAATAAACTAATTCCTTCAAGTTCACATCTGAAAAATAATCTTTTTTTTCCTTGGAATTATTTAACTTCTTTAGTATTAAAGATATTTTGGAAAAATGTTCCAAGAGAACTTGGAAAAAGTTACTTGAGAAAATCTTCTACTCAAGGAATATAGTGGTTGAGAGGATCCTTGCAACTCAGATGAGCCTGTGCTGTCGAAGTCTTGCAGAGGTGTGTGCACAGTACCAATGTCACTTGCATCCTGGAATCTGTAAGGAGATGGCAGGGAGCAGTTTGGTTAGGATGAAAAGAAAGCATGTCTGAAATAAGGCAGCATTCTGCCAAGTCCAGAGGATTCCAAGTATTGGAGTCTCTGCCGGTAACTTCAGTTAATGTAAACCAGTGGCCAAGGGGCAGAAAGTGGCTTGCCTGTGTTCTCCTTTCCCACTGCAGCTGAGGATCTTAAAATGCACTGTGAGGTACCCTAATTTTTCTGATTATTTAAAAGCCGTAAACTCTATATTCTATTTATTTACATAATACAAAATCAATTGATTCTGGTATGATTCTGGTTCTGGTGCAAGTAAAACCTACAACACACCTATTCCTGAATTTGAACCCTGCCCTTTCTTCAGGTAAGAGCTGATCATAAAAATTCTTTCTGCCCTTCATCAAACTCTTTTACAGGTTCTCCTCCCTTCCACATATGATGCAGGAAGTATATCAACATCTCCTGTTTGATATTTGGCATTTGTCTAAAGTTTAATCTCTTGATTTAGGCTTAAGATTGCTTGGGAGATCTGAAGGCAATCCTACCTCACTACCTCTGGTATCTCTGATGAGTTCTTAGGCACAATCAATGGAAAGACCTACGGCATCACAAAATTTAACTACTAGTTATAAGCTTTCACAGCTTTTCATGGAAGAGGGGACATTTTCCTCTTTGGATGATCCTAGAAGAAGCTGGAGTCTGAAGACAATCTTACTGCCAGAAATAGGAGACTATTGGAAGGAAACTCAAGCTCTTTTACCTCACTTTTCTATATACTGACACAGGACTGAAAGAAACATTCACCCACTGACTAATGGAAAATTTGGAAACAATTTTCAAGGCAAGTTCTAGTTAGGGTAAATATCTCTAAGGAAAGCAAAGTAGGAAAAAGAGAGTTAAAGTAAGGGAAGAAAACAAAACAGTTAAGAACATTATATGGATTTTAATTACAAAGTTACTACTTTAAAGACTTCTCTTGTTTTTATGATGTTTTTTCTTTGTCTTGGGATCTTCCTACTCTTTTTTCTACTCAGAATTTCAGTTTTGGATTGTGTGTCCACAAAAGAAAGGTAAGGGTAGGAAACTGAAAAAATGAAAAAACATAAGAATGAAGAAAAGAGGGAGGAAGATTTGAACATTATTTTGTTATTCAGAAAACAGAAAAAAATTCCAAAATCATTTTCACTATAATATTTTCAGATAAAACTGTAATAAACTTATTTTGAACATTTTTTCTTCTGGAAAGTTTTTCACTAATTATAAAGAGGATTTTTTTTTTTTTTTTGCCAGGAGAAAAGGAAGAGCCCTAAATGGGCATTTGCACTTTTATTAAAAGATAAACCATATAGTCTTTTAAATTTTCTGGTTTAGAATAGAAAGGCCATGGCCTTAAGCATAAAAACATTCCTTCCAACTTCTTCTTTCTTCTCAGGTTTCCAAAACCAGAGCTCAAGTTCATCTTGTATTTCTCACTGACCTCACAGAAGTCATTTTGGATAGGGATCTTCTCTAGCTTAGATTTTTGCATATAAGGTAGGCATCCAGGTATCTTTCATGGTCACAGATAGAGGCTTTCAGAGGATAATTAATCTCATCCTAAAACCAGTGTTTTAAAGACGCTGGATGAATTATTACCAATAACACTAAAGAAAGTCTAGGGTGATTTTCCAAAGCTTAAATGTCTGTCTTTTAGCCAGCTAAAGTTAGACAGGATGACTCCCAATCATAATTTCTCTTGTCTCAGTTTCCTGCTCTGCCCAAAAAAGAGAGTGCATTTACCTGCCTCCGTGAAATGTTCAATACCTAAGTTAATTAAGTTTGTAAAGCAGGTTACATTTGTTGGATAAAGGCATTATATAAATGCAAAGTATGACAGACAGACTGATTGATTTATTTAGATAAGATAGATATTGTTTGGCATGCCAAAGTAGTATGGATGCCAGATGATATTATCTGAAAAATTCAGAATATGGAAGTCAATGAGGTCTGGGCTGAGTTGAGCCACATAAGGCACTGCCATCAAAGGCATTGCAGGTTTAGTTATACCATCATCCAAACTCAGAGGAATTCAAAATTTGCCCATTTTTGTTATCACACTTTATTTGCTGGAGTTACAGAGGGAAACATTATGAAAAATTGTTGAGTTTTACTGCTTGTGCATCCCTGAACTCATCCTTATGCACAGTTTGAGAAAATCTAAAGTATTTCTTATTCTGCGGACAGAGTACATCATTGTTCTTTTGTTGTTTTATCATACCGGGGTGTATGAAAGGAATGGTGATTTCAGCTGCAAAATGTAAAGTTTATTTATGGTGCTGATGATGCCTATAGGATAATTAAATATGCCATAAGTAATTCACAAATGTGTATATAAAATGAGTGATGTAGTAAAAGATCATCAAACATCATGTGATGCAAAAAAACCTCCACTGTCAATGAGATTACAAAGAGATTCAGTGGAAAAAAAAAAAGGAGAAAAAATATACAGAAAAACTAGTCAATATGTGAAGGTAGAATTAAAAGAAAAGGGCTAAAGATTTTGTAATGTGTGTTTATCTTTGGAGACAGCAATACTCAAATAGATTTAACCAGCAGTCTGATCATTTCCACATGGCAAAGGGACACAACGGAAGCAGACAAGCATTTGTGTTTTTCCCATGTCATTGTCTCATGGCAGAAACAAAATTATATCTGGGCATGCCACCACAAGACTGCAAAGTTTCTCCCCAGTGGTCTTAACAACAAATTGCAGTTGGATTTGTGCACTGGACAATTCATCTGACATGCAGTACAGCTAGAGACCATATAGTCATGAGCATAAGATTATTCTTCATGCATACACTAAGCGTAAAGAAAAACTAATAAAAAATGCACCCAAACTGAGGAAGTGGAGGAGAATGTTTAATTAAAGCTATAAATTCACTTTCCAGTACCTTTAGCCTTTCTCCTGGTTTTGATTTTTTGACAACGAATTTGGATTTCTTTGGATTTCTTTTGATTATGTAGGCATATTTGCATATGCTTACACAAGGCGTGAGGACAAAACTTAACTTCATTATTCCCTAGTTACATCCACACCACTATTTTAGAATTTAAAAGTAGCACACAAGCTACAAGCTTTCTGTAGCTACCATAGCAGAGTGGATTTTGTCCACCACATACATCTAGGAGGGGTTTACTAGTCATCCCCTTCACCCAACCATGTGTCTGATTGGGAAACTCAGTATATTACCAAATATTTCTTCTGATCTTTGAATGGGGAAAATACATTTTGGAAATCAAGAATGGTGAATGATAAACAGTGAATAGACTGTGGCAAGCAATGAATGACGCACTATTGGTCCATCTGCTTCTGAGCGTGGTGGCGGAATCTCAAGATTTGTGAACTTTTTCTTGAATTAACTTTCTGTTGCCTGGATACTAATGCAAAATGTCTAGTATGAAACAGTAAATAAAGCAGGATTATTCATGCATTTGCAAGTGTATTATTTGTAACTTATTTTTAATTATTATTGCCTGTTCTGTTCTATTCTGTTGCAGCTCCCTTGCTATTTCCTATATATTAAACAATGACAGCAATACACTACCACTGGATTAAAGAGATGAAAGCAGATTTTTTCATTAAGACTCAAAAGCTAAAGGTTAGATTAGGCTCCAACAGTGAAAACCTGCATGCATTGTAACGGATGATAAAATGTTCTCTAGCATCCACATGACAAAGTACACCCTGACTGTACAAGAACAGCTGTGGAGAAACACATTTACCATAAGCATAGGGACACGTACGATGAACTGTTCAGCTTCCTCCGAAGATGTTATCGAAAGATTCTTAGCCAGTCAATTCCAATCAGAGAGCTAAACATGGGAGGCTTACGTGTATTCCAGATTTCTTCAGAGGGGTTGATAGTAAACAACATTGGTCTCTAGAATTTGAACTGTTCATTATGACTACTATCAATCAATGGTAACGATAACCTTTTAAGAAAAGTGTATACAGCTTCCACTCCACCCTGTGAAAAATAACCCCCGTCATCACAAATTCTCAAAAATACAAGAAAAACATGCAAGCAGGCAGGCAAATGCTTAATCAACTCCAGAAACAATGTCCAGAAGGTCATACTAGCTTTCTGCAAATGTTCAAAATCCTCTGCAACAGCACAATGTTGCTCTATCCATTACATTTGGAACATAAAAAACCCACCATCTCTTCACAAATCTGTATGGTTCACCACGAGAGTGAAATATGCATGTTTAGTAGTATCTCCACTGCACTAGTGTGGTCAGGAGATTTTACTAAGCTCCTGAGATCAAACTGAAGGACCTTATGCAGAGGATTATTGCAACTGTAGAGATTTGACTGCAGCTATCATGATTTATGGCAGCTGAGTTTCTATCCATGTTGTTCTCTAGGCTCAAATGTTTCTTGCCCTGTATTAGCTCAGGAAGATTCTTTCTGTCCCTCATTTTCAGGACACATTACTATGCCAATTTTCCATGCCATTGCAGATTACATTTGCCTGAAAAGATCACTACAATCTAGTACAGGTTTTATATATCAATTGTCAAATGAGAGTTTTCTTAGCAAAGGCATTTGATAAAAAAGGAAAGACTTTGGCTTTTGTATGAATTACACATATACTCTTTAACTTCAAAGAAATGCTATCCGCTGTACAGGATTTTCCAAGGCCTTCAAAAAAAGGGTTTCTGTTCCTTTTGAAACTACCTAGCACAGCGGAGCTTGGTTCTAATTGGAGCTTCTCGATGTCACCACATTTATAAAGTGATGGTAATAACAGCTGCAGTAAACAAAAGGCCTAAAACCAGTTCACAGTGTAACGTGTTGTGAACAACATTTTATCACACATCTGAGCATAAAATACTTTACAGTTATCCAGACTCCATGGCCTTTCAACATTAACGACTACTGACATTTTTAGGTGGAGAAGTTTGTCATTCGCATAGTGAGCATTGTCAGTAAGCAGATTTTTCCACCCACCCATCTCCCTTGCTTTTATGCACTGGCTTTGTAGTGTTAGTATCCATAAGCTGTTGGTGGTGAAAGAGACACGTTCATGTAGAGTTCCCTGCAGCAACCATTGCCAAAGAGCAGCTGAGACACTTATAACGATTCAGTGGTGCACGATAGCTCTAATTTCCTTTTTCTGTTTTCAGTCTCTCAATATTTTCATTTTCTGGTATTCCAGTGCCAGGACTTCTTTGTTCCTTTTTTCCTAAGGAAAAGGTCTTTGTTTTTTAATTGAGATATAAGAACAGGACAGAAGTTATTCAGTGTATATTTCCTTAGAAAACTATATGTGTATTTACATGTATAGAAAATATATTTGTACATGTTCATGTATAAACATACATGCATATAAATACATATGTGTGCATCTTACTCTCTTTCACTCCATATAGGTACACACATAGCGATAGAGTGGCAAATCATCTGCCCTCCAAAAAAGATAAGCTCCAAAATCAACCCAGATATCCAAATTTTCCTGAGGAGATTTTCTTCCCTCTTTTCCATTCTCCCCTCCCCTCAAACAAACCAAATATATGCCTTCTTACATTATCTCCAAGTGCAGTAACCCAGTGACAAGGTAAAACATTTTTTTCCAAAGATTTCTCTTAGAGATTTTAGAAGCCTTTAACTCCATTAAGTATAATATACTTGAGATAAAGTATATTTTTGCTTTAGAAGTTTCATTGTCTCTCATTCTATGGAGCTACTGAAAAAGTATGCTTTGATTATGTTTCCCCAAAGCACATTTTAATGTATAGTTTAAGATCATCTGAGGTATAAGTTATACTTTGTACAGTACCTATAACTTTACTTACTTTTTCTTAAACCATATTTTATGAGTTGTGTCGAGAGGAAAGAATTAAATCCCAAGGCATTTTAGAAGTGATTATTAACTGAAAGTGCTTCAATAGGGTATTACTTTTTTGTATAAGAAAATGTATTGGATCATTTTTCCCTGGGTATCAGGGCACATCCTTATTTGCATCAAAAGAAGCCTGTGTTACTCTCTGCAAAATATATTAACCAACACTTTCTAGTGTAGTGGTAGTATCTACTATTAACCACTCAGGCTGCCTAAAGGTTGGGTTTTTCCACTCTTAAAACAAGTAACACTATGTTTGTCTGTGGCTGCATCACCTTATTTCAATTTCAGGAATCAGTCTGATCTTCCAGACATTCTTTTAACAAAATTGATACCTCTACATAAAGACAGGCTGGTTTAAGTCCAGTTCTCACAGGACTTCTGTAAAGAGCTGATCTCAGTTCAGTATGTATTTGGGTATACCATCCTGGTGATGCAAGCTATCATTCTTGCCTTCTCATGGAGTCTGAAGGGTGAGAGGCTGACATCTTCATTCAACATGCATGAAAATATCTGCAAGAAAGAGATAGGAGAAACTTGAGAAATGTATATCAAACATGTTGCAGTAACTGACGTAGGCATAGTCCCTACATAATAAAAAAATTAAATTCTATACCATGCCGCTCTACATTTCACCCAATAATTTTGTATTCGAATTATCAATACAAATCACAGATTTTGTGCTGGTCGCACCTAATTTATGAACTGCAAAGAATAACAGTTAATTGACTCAGTGGTTAATTCCCCTTTGTATCTTCCCCAGTGATATTCAATATTTCTTCCAAGATTTTAATTGATTTTCATAGTAGCCACTCGTAATAGGATAATTTGTCAATAAAATAATAAAACAATTGTTCCCGCAGCACTGTGAGTTCAGTTTATCAAGTAACAAAGTTAAGGCTGCTTTCATTAATTGAAGGCAGCTGTAGGGTTTGCAGGATGAAAGACAGAAATCTCGATGGCACTGTGGAAAACTAGGTCAGAGGGCAGGGGAAAATTAGTTAAGCATGATGGACGAAGAGTGACCTGTACAGGTGTTCAGGCTCGCTTTCAGGGCATCACTTCCTCTGCTCCCATTTGTCTCCAGCAAAGCCCATAGGTCAACAAGTGCACTCTTACGCCTGGTTGGAATTAAAAGCCAGTCTAGAGCTGCCCGCTCTCAAACTCCAGATAATGTTACCTATGAAAAGTAAAACATTTCACAGTGTCTTTCTGTTGTCATGTGTTTCCCAGAGAGCTTTGTTTGCATCCATAAATGGCTCTTGGTTCCTAAAATAGCAGATTAAAAAGAATATTCAAATATTCTACAAGGGCTGAAAAAATATATTGCAAAGTAGTAAGTGCTATTGATAACGGCTAGATGAAGGAAAGACTTTAGTGAAATAAAATATTTAATGAAAATCATCCCAATTGATACAAATGTGTTCATCTATTACATGCAAGCCTCCACAACACTAACAGTGTAAGTATCTTTCCGTCTGTCAAAATTTTTAAAGTAATATTTCCTCTCTCTCTTGTTTTCAGCCTTGGATATTTTTCTCTCCACTGTATAACCTTCTGTCTTAATATTCTGTACTAACTGAAAACTTAAAAAGTAGGAAGAGATTGGTAAATGCTATTACTTTTTATTGTAATGATTTAACTCTAAACTCAATATTCCTTAAGAGAGAAAAGACTGGTCAGACATCACACACTCTGTATTATGTGAGTTTAATGTATCAATATGTTGGTCTGAAAATGCCAGAGATATTTGTTTGATCTTGGTTGAAATCAAACACTTTCAGCTACATGAAATATGGCTCCAACAAGTAACTCAACCTTTTAGATAAGGAAAATAAAGTAGCCACCTGTAGTAAGTAGGATGAGGGCGGCATTAGGAGAATGGGTGTTGCTGCACCACAGGAAGTGGAGGGCTTGCACACAGCAATGTTTCAGGCTGAGGCAAGGAATAAGGTGACGACTTCAGGGTTTCTGGTATAGAGCTCTAGGTATAGAGCTTAGTTACTTTCTGAGCTGTGCTTTGATGCACCTCAGCTCCCCGAGTGATTTGGGAAACTGCAAGCCGTGGTATTTATAAGTGTAAGTACATATGGATGTTCACCTGTGTATGCTGTGCAGGTGGAAGAGAGCCTGAGGGAGGCTTTACCTGCAAGCAGAAACTCCTGACTGATGGATGTTCCTGTGCCTCCATTAGAAGAGTCTTGGAAGCAGACATTTATACAATATGATTTTTCTGGCTCGCCATGGTGCACTTCTTTGTCTCACTCTCACAACTGACTTTCAGACTTTACGGTCCAACTTTTAAGCCTCTTGTGGGGGCTTAAACACTGGATGACAGTGTTCGTTGGCTGCATTTTTAATTTTGCCCTTATCAAGTCGAGGATTTCAGAGTCATCTCTCCCCTCTTATTTTCTAAAAATCAGAAGTAAGCAGAGCCTGGGAAAACCTGAAATAATTTTTGACACAATTTGACAGAATCGCTTGCTTTAAAATTCTCAAAATAAGGACACAGGAATTGCAGGAAAAAAAAAAATTTAAAAAAAATAAAAAGAGAGATTAAAGTGATTCTTACTGGTTCACATCTTTAGCAAGCAGACTCATCTCAAAGAAAGCCTTCATTGTTCAAGAAATACAGCGCAGTTTCAAACAGAAATTTTTGTTCACTTTTTTAAGAGAGGTTTGGTTACCTTGCTGATTCATAGCAATGAAGTCAAGTGCTCAAATTATTTACTGGTGGAAGTTTCATTTCAACATCCACAGTTACAACGCTGTTCATTCTTCTGTAAAAAGCAGCTCATTTCCAACACTGCTGAACAATATTCCTTTAAAGTTCATTTGTCAAATCAATCTTGTCTTTGCTGTCTCTCATAAGAAGAATATAATAATGTTCTTTGCTTGCTTGTACATCTAAGTGCTATAGATATTCATTAACTCCTCCCTGCAAGGAGTGAAGTGTCTTTTTCACTTGGGCACCAGTGATATATTTTTCTCACCGTGTAGCTGAAAATTCAGGGTCTAAAACAATGTTTGCTATTTTTTCTGTAAAACACTAATGGCACTAACACTAAATTAAATCTTACTTCAATCCTACATAAAGTAGCAATATGCTAAGAAAGGAAAAAAAAGGAAAACCCTTTCATATTATAGCATAATTTAAGGAAGATGTGCTTAGATAACACAATGCAAAAAGAAAACCCGAATTGCCAAAATATCAGTATCAAATCTCTGCCCCTTTTGCACACTAAGTATAATAATAATTCAACATAATAAAAATTTAAAATGTGTGTGTATATAGAGAAAAGCTGTGTCAAATATTAAATCAGACCCTCCAACTGCTTTAAACTAATACAGGGATTTTGTCAGTGGAACTATATGAATTTATGTCAAATTAAGAGCTGAACATTGACAATAGATACATTGATAACAGGAAATAACTTTTTGCCCTGTTTTACTAAGAACAAAATGTTTGTGTCAGCAGAATTAAACGTGTTTTCATGTGTCTGTAAATCTATCTGTCTGCAAATGTGGACAAATACTTGTGCTGATTGAAATAAATACTTTCTGAAGCCCTAGAAGACACATTACTACATATGCTGCATTTCTGAGCAAATCACAGGTATTAGGGTAAAATATGAATGTTACTTATATCCTTTATAACAAAAATCATTTGATTCTGGCATTTCTAGTAAGGTGGTTCTGTAAAATTTTATCAAAAACACTCTATGAGAGAAGCTGTTGAAAACGTTTCCTCTGACACTCAGGAAAAATAAAACTAAAATTCTGAGCATTTCTTGC